>NC_052491.1:1611044-1679449 GCF_009730915.1 Dioscorea cayenensis subsp. rotundata | reverse complement strand
TGGCTTCATTTTATTTATTTTTCATTAACACGGTTAATGTTTATTTTATTTTGTTTTATTTTTTTGGTTTTAAGATTTAAAAGAATCAGAGAAACAGTTTGATTGAGACATGAGATTGATATTTGAGGGAGAGTACTAGGTATACTGTTTAACACAAACTAATAGCTTTACACCATTGTCATTTAGTTATAGACAAAAGAATCACAGCACCAAACAAAGCAACTTTGTTATTTAGTTATATGGACATTTATTTAAAAAGAAAAGAATAATTATTATTTTAAACTTCATAAGAGAATAAAAAGAGTTCTTTAAAAAAAAAATAATTAAAAGTTCAAGATGAAGGCAAAAAATTATATAATTTTATTTAATCTCTCAAGCTCTTGTTGGAGTTCAACCTTGTGATATGTTGGAGTTCAACCTTGTGATATGTATTATGATTTAAACTCAAACAAGCAATAATTATAAAGAACTCGATTTCTTATTAATATATATTTTGAGCTATGTATGTTTGGTGTGAAAATATATTTAATTTTTTTTAAAAAAAATTGGATAAACTGAAAACATATTTGATATTTTAGTGTATTAAATAATTTATTTAAAAAATATTGTTAATTGATAATAATCTATATGTTTTATAATAATATTATTTAAAAACAATTTAAGTTTAAAATTAATTACTCTGTGAAAATAAAGATGACTCTCATTTTTAATAATTAACTTTTAACTTTTTTTTTTTGTTTGTTTTAACACTTTCACTGTCTTGGTAAAGGTTTAAATGAAGCTAGAGAATCTGCAAACTCAATTGTCTCCAGTTTAACATGCATACCTTCTTTGTAACAAAATATATATATATATATATATATAGGAACTTATATATATATATATATATATATATATATAAGTATGTATGAAACAGTTAAATAATAACACATACATTCAATGGCACATGCACATGCAATCAAGCTTCAAGAAAAATAATATGCAAATACACACACAATTTCTTTTGTGTTTTTGGGATTATATTATATGTGATCATATAAGTATGTATGCATGTATTTATGTATGTATGTATGTATGCATCAAAGCTTGCTTGCATACATGCAAGGTACATTCTATGTATGTTATTTAACTATTTACCTTTTCTTATTCATCCATCGACCTCAATATATAAAAGCTCCATGAGCAATCAAAAACCTCATCCTTTTCCTTTTCTTTTCCCTTTTTTAACATATATATATATAATGCTATATGTAATCAATTAATGTTTGAAGAAGCAAAAAGACATGAGCTCATGGGGATGATTAAATGAAAACATTCTTTCAAGGACCACTCGTTCTATATATTAAAAAAATTTGAAATTTTAATATTGGTTTTTAAAATAAGTATTTTTTTTAATCAAATAGCATGGATATCACAGCCAGATTTTAATCATCGACTTTTGACTTGAGAGAAAATACTGAAATACCAATTCTTCGGTAAAAGTGATATTTTAATAAATTATTATATATTAAAAAAAAATCAAAAGGCATCTTGATTTCAAAATTAGACCATATGTTTTTTTACTCTTATAAATATTATTTTACCACAAATATTAATATTTTTATTTTGACTGTGTCAACATTTTTTGACTAACATAAATTTTTTTTAAGCATTTCTTTTGCCACAAATATTAAATTTTTTTATTATATATATATATATATATATATATAATATCATTGAACATCATTTACAAATCACAACTTCTTAAAATAATTTTGAGGTAAAAACATGAACTAAAAGAAGATAGAGTAAGTTATCAATGAGGGTGTTATTCTGTGCGTCTCATAATTTTATAGATTTCCTTATAACAATGTTATCATCAAGTAAACATCATTAGTCATGGTCGATAATTTGTCGTATTCACAAAAGCCAAAAAAAATATATAAAATGAATATTATTATATGCAAAATAGAATCACAAGTTAGTTTTACAAAAAAAAATAAATTTAAACAGTCTGTAGTAAAGGTGTAATTAATATGTTTACATATATTTACTATTTTTTTATTATTATTAGAAAACAAATTATATATAATATGATCATTATGTAATAATTTCTGAGATAGAGATAACAAGTGTATTTACCTTAATTGAAAAAAAAGTGTATTTACCTCATGAATTGTAATTTTCCTTTTTTTTCCTAACATTTTAAATTAATAATTTTATGGGAATAATAGTGTGCTTTGGTTCTTAATGGGCTTTTTATTTGCATGGAGTAATGGATTCTAATTATTAGATTTATTTCAAAGGCCATGGATTCTAAATTACTTGCATACCCTTATAAACTAGATAATTATTAGTTTACCCTCATAAAAATCATATTTATTTTACCTAGTTACCCCTTGAATATTTAGTTGTGTGGATACAGCTTAATAAAACTAAATGCATGTGTATTCTTTAAAGTTCGATTTGTTTGCATTTAAACCTCTCTACCCCATATACCCCATTAAAATATATTATAAATTATATAAATAATTTTTTATAATAATAATAATAAAAATATAATTTTATTTAAATTCCTAAACTATTACTATGTTAATTTTACTTAGATGTAATAAATAAAATTAGTTTAATTTTTTTACCGGTATATATTAACTTAAACATTATGAGAAATTTTTATGATTTGTAATGAATAAAATGAGTTTATTTTTTTAATAGTATATATAATTAATTAATTTAATGACTATCATAAATTTTTAGGTATATATACATAACTTTTTTAGTCATTTAATACATAATAATATATTTTAATAGTGCATATGGGTTAGATGGGCATATATGCATGCAAACAATTGAATTTTAAGGGATCTAAATGATATTTGATTTTAATAAAGGATGTACAATTAATTTGGTGAAAATTTAGGGGTATACATGCAAAAAAAAGTTTTTTTTAATGTATTTATATCTCCTAGTTAAAATTCAACTTATAAATTTTATAAAAAACATAGTCTATTTTTTTTTTCAAGATGAATGAAAATAAAGTTTTATAATAAAACTTTCATTTATTTTTCGCCAAAAGGTGAGTAAACGGCAATAATTTATAGCATCATATAAATAAATCTAATTTTTACAGGGGTAAATTAGCAAAATTTCCATTTTAACAGAAAAACTACTATTTTAGAAAATAATAAAAAGTGAATTAGAATGATGGACAGTTTTGTCATTTGAAATATATAAAAATTAATTATATATATATATATATTTTAAAAATTCCAATTTTTTTTTTCTCTTTTTCTTATCATTAGCGGGTTCGGGTCCAAGTATTAACCCGACCCGTTAGTGAAACGGGTCCAAGAGATTCGGATCCTATACGGCTGGTCTATATAAACGAAGAACTCTTCAATGGAGTTAACAAGCGAGACCTCTCTTCCCTTCAATGGCTGCCCTTCTTCGCAGGAGGAAATCACCCTCTCCCGTTCTCCATGGTTTGTTCCAATAGCCATCTTGATGATGTGTGGCTTGCTGTTCTTCTTTTTCTCCATTTTTTTAGGATTTTATTAGTATTTTATTGATTTATGATGCTGCTTGACTTGTTGCAGTGATTGATGTAGTGTGTTTCCATCAAAGCTTGCATTTTTATGGTCCTGTGATTCTATTGAGTTGAAATTTGTCTGTGTTTTTAATTTTGTAGTAGTAGTAGTAACTAGTTATTTGTGAAGATCCTAATGTTAATTTTAGTGGAAATGTGGAATTTTACGATTCCCAATTCAGTGGATGGTTAATGTTGGTTTTTTCTCATAGAATTATCATTCCCGGATTTTGTGTTGAGTGCTGATTTAGCTTACTGTTTATTTTTATACCGAGGATAGGAAAGTTTGCTTATTTTGTTCTTTCAATTGGAAACTGTTGTGCTATCTGTGAACTTTAAGGTCTTAGCCATGGATGTTCACTGTTACATATCTGACCATTTAGGTTTTTTTTTTTAAAATAATGAAGAGCCCCTCCCTACTAAATAATAATATTAATTTTAAATTGATCCAAATTTGTCATGTGCGAGTTTTTGCATGATCAGAGAAATGTGCTTCTTCTCTATCGGCCTATGCACAGATACATTCAATATTCTTGTTGCAGATACCATACTTCTCCCAGTTCTCTCAAAACTGAAAATTTCTCCTCCATACCTCTGGCATAATTCAAGATGTTTGGGCAATGTCAGCAGCTCAACAGATTTCGATTTGACTGACTTGACGTAAGAACTCTGAATCAAATCTTCCATTTGGCACAATATATATATATATATATATATGTATGTATGTATGTATGTATGTATGCGTGTGTGTATATATATAATGCATTTGTCTGGTTTAGTTTGTTCGTAAATGAATTTCATGTTGTTTGTCTTCTTAGTTTGTTCTTTGGTTGCAAATCATTGACATCATGGGAATACACATGATCTTTAGATGTTTACATCTAAAAATGTTTCCTTTCCCTGATTTGGTTCTGAATTTTAGATAGCTACTAATATTGAGTATTGTTATGTTGCCTGCCTGCCTTTCAGAAAGTGTTTTCAGTTTTTGCTTTCAATTCTCAGGTTCAAGAACATTTTCCTTTTTATGGCATGAAGGTTTAAATTAATGTATAGGTTGTGATTCATTCTTTCTAGTGATTCTACTGCCTAGCAGATAAATATAGTCAATATCTGATTTTTCAGAGAGCTTTGTGACTTGTTGATTACTCAAGTCCGTCATTTTTTATTTCACCTCTCATTTTATCTTCTAAATATTTTATATGAAAGGTGATTCTCTATCTTTAATTGCAGTCGTCCTCATATGTGGTACCCAAATGCTCGGAGAAAGAAACGAAATGTGTTCTTGCATGTTGGTCCCACTAACAGTGGAAAGACACACAATGCTTTAAAGCAACTAGAATTGAGCTCCTCAGGTGCTCGGTGGTCATATTTCTATGTTTTTTAACCTTACACTATCTAACTGTTGCCTTTTCTAATTCATTTGTCTTTTGTGTTTGAAGTTGGAACTCATGCTTGGATTGCTAATCATTTTCTTGAAGGGATATACTGTGGTCCTTTAAGACTTCTAGCATGGGAGGTGGCTAGAAGATTAAACAAGGCAAATGTTCCTTAGCCACGTGATTACACGGCAGAGCGAGGGAATTGATGGTGCAAAGCGCACTGAGCTCAGTGGCAGCCATTGAGTAGGCAGATTTGACAGCTAATTACCAGTAGTAACTGCCAATTGGTGAGAATTCAGGTACAAGAAACAGTACAAGGAGTTTGTTTCCTCATCCTCAATGCAAGTTGAAATTCTAATAATATCTATTTATGTCTTGTAAGTGCTAGTTATAGCTTGACCAATATATCTTCAGCTTTTTTTATTTTTTTATTTTCATTTGTTTAAAGCCAACCAAACAGTTATGGTTATCTCTTCATAATTTCTGATTTAATGTTTAAATTTTTTCTACAAGCTAGCGTTGGAATTATTTAGTTCAAATTATATAAATTTTAAACTTTGATTGATATACGATGAGTTCTGCATAAACTGGTCATATTTAGAAACTTTAGCGTCTTAGTTATTTGCTGGATATTTGAGTTTTTGTTGGAGTATTTGGTGATCTTTGCTAGAGTTGATTATATTTATATATTTTGTTTGGAACTTTGGAACGTAATCTGCATGGTCTAGAACCTAGATATCAAAATTTTATTGGATTTGGTTATGATGCATGACAGTAAATGCACATGTTCATTACAAGTTACAACTATTCTCGACGATTGGTTTAAATAGCACATATATGACGACAATATCCATTGATACTGAAGAAATCTTTTTAAGATTTGAAAAGACCTCAGAACATCCAAGTGGATATGCTTGAACCAGTTTAGTGCGAACAGATGTATGTAAATAGCCAATAACTGGTTGCACATTTGCACAGCATTGATATCCTTGCTATTGATTTCCTGTAGCATACATTTCTTTGTTATGCTTAGAGTAATATTCTTTGATTAAAACATGCTAAAGTATTGTTTTTAGAGTTTGTTTATGATTAAATTTTAAGAACTTCCATAAACATAATTTCTGCTTTCTTATACTGTTTCTTTTGGTTGTAATCCTTTTTCTCTTTTGGAAAACTATTCTATAGATCCTACATATACTGTTAAAGATGGCTATTCTGATTTTTTCTATGCCGGCTAGATGGTAGGATGTAGAACGAGAGGATTTTCATTTACTCGTGCATTGTTGGGGATTGCTTCAGATGAACTTCATGTTTGTGGAGATCCTGCAGCTGTCCCTCTTATTCAGAAGATACTTGAAGCAACAGGCGATGTGGTTGAGGTCTATTTGGCTAACACTTTGTCTTAAATGGCTATATCCGAGCAAACTAATTTTTCTCTACCCTTTTTTTAATCAAAATTTTTTTAATGTTTATTTTTAAGATTATTCTTTATGAAGAGAATACACCTCGAGAGAATGAGTTCTATTTCTTGTTGAATCCAATCTCCATATAGCTTCACAGTGCTTCAAAAATTATGACATAGAGGATGGATGCCTTTAACTTCTAGGTTTGTATGGCACACAAACTTACTACATTTAATGCTGACCACTTGAAGCAATATTGGAGAAACTGATGAAGAGTTGCATAGTACTAAAAGCATTCTATATTGAATGAAAGCTCAAAAATAATACATTTGCCTAAAAGCCTGCACAACAAAATTGCGACAATTTACTCCCGTCTCCTTAAACAGGTCAAACAGATAAAAAGAACAATAATTGTGGTTACTGGTTAACCTTCTTTATTCCACTAGTTGTTGTTGTCGTCGTCATTGCCAGGTTGATCCTTTGTATATCATCGTCTTTGTCATGTAACTTGATATATGTTTTTATTAATTTTTGTTCCCATTTTACACTTCCATGTCAAACATTAGACATCACAAAATACCACATTTGCCTACTGAGCCTCCCTTTTCTTCTCCTACATAGGATAAGCATAATTACTGGTGCATTGTGTTTCCAAGTAGCTCACTTATTTTGAAAAATGATTCATTGATTAGTCTGGCATGAAATTATTTTTTTCTTTTGCACTTAGGTTCGATATTATGAGAGACTTTCCCCCCTTGTTCCTCTGAAGGTTCCTTTAGGGTCATTCTCCAACATTCGAACAGGAGATTGTGTTGTGGCTTTCTCACGGTATAATATATACAAGATAAAGGTTAGTATTGCTGTTTGGATCATCATTTGATAAATAGTGGAAAATTGGTCATTCTCTACATTTTGTTTGAGGCATTATTGAAGAAGTGAGTGGTAATTTTATGCCAATGCCATGACATCTATGCATTACCTTTTCATCCATATTTGGATTTATTTAGTTTGATGTTATTAATATCCAACATTCTCTCACTGTTATTAAGTTTGACCCCAAAGTTGTTTAGGCGGTGCTGAGATGAGTTGCAATGTTCTTGTTTTGGCCATGGACCTCATCATACAGTCTATACTTCTTGGCAGCTGAACACATTTAACACTATTACTTCTTAACAGCCATTAACAAATATTGTATGAAATGGATAGTATCTAGATCTGTTACATGGGTGATGCATGCTTGTAGTTCTTGATATTCATCATTGTTGGAATTGGAAGGGAACAAACAATAATAGTTTTTCCCCTTCTTAATAAGCTCTATCTGCGATACTCTTTGAATCATGACTGGTAATTTTCTTATCTTTTGATTCTACAGAGACGGATAGAAAATGAAAGACTGCTTCCTTGTTCTGTAGTTTATGGTTCCTTGCCTCCAGAGACCCGAACAAAGCAGGTAAGCAGTATCTTCTATTTTAGTTAGTTCATTCTTACCATCTTTCTTTCTTTCTTTCTTTCTTTTTCTTATTATTATAATACAGAGGACAGCTTTTAATTTTCATTGGCTATAGACTTATAGTTACAATTTATTTGTATAAACAATGAGATATTGTCTAATAATTGTGCTTCTATAATTTTTTCATAGATCTGTATTAAACCTTGCAGTACTTCTAATGAAGCCTGCTGACCTCCATCATTCAGCCATAGCCGAATGCTGACTGGATCTACTTCTTTAAGCTTTCAGGCTACAATGTTCAACGATGAAGGCAATGGATTTGATGTTTTGGTAGCCAGTGATGCTATCGGAATGGGTCTCAATCTCAACATTTCAAGGCTCATCTTCTCGACACTGGAAAAGTTTGATGGCACCTGTAGACGTCAACTTACTATTCCAGAAATCAAACAGATTGCAGGTAGTTATTTGAAGTCTATGCTAAACATTATTTGCTACATTTAAAAATCAGGATAAGTTTGACTTTCATAATCTTTTGGGATTTTTTTTCATGACTGCTACTGCAAAATAATTGGGGAAACGTCTATAACTGCCCTATCAACAGGTTGCATCACCCACCTTGCTGACTGGGCATGTTGTATAATTACCTTTAGGTCATATTATCACTAATTGGCATGGATGTGAAGATGATAGATACATTGTGTAATCATTCTGTTGCATCAACTTTCATTTCCTTCACTAGTTGGCACCTCAATTCACAATTTGAATCAATCAATATTGTTTATAGCAGCATGTTCAACATATACTTGACCCTATTCAGGTTAGTATTTTGCATTACAAAATGATTTTTTATCAACCTCCCATAAATGTACTGTGAACTTGAAATTATTGGTAAAGGGAATGAAGAGATGATTTAGTTTGCTTCCAGGGAGGGCTGGAAGATTTGGATCAAAATATCCGGCTGGTGAGGTGACCTGCCTACATGAAGGGGATTTGCCTTTGCTTCACTCTTCTCTGGCATCTCCATCTCCTGTGTTGAAGGTGATTGCTTCTTATGCCTAATAATTTGAGCTGCTACAGAAGTCACTAGGCACATTTCTGCATAGGTCCACTAACATGATCTCTTTCTTTCCTTTTGCCACGGTTGAATTAATTGACTACACATTGACACCTCAATTATTTGTCCAATCACGAGAAAAATTTATATGGAGAAATGGTAACTGCAACTATGAATATCAGACACTGACGTTATTTTCATTTTGCCCCCTTATTTGCATAGAAAGTTCTAAGGAATTGTATTATTAAATATTTGATTTTCTCAATCAGCTGTATTCTCAACTTAGGTTGATCCCTGTAAATTGGCATAGTTTGAGATCGTGAGAAAAATACCTTTAGCCTTCTGATTGGAAAAAAAATAAAAAACAAAACAAGTGCAGGCAGAATATTAAAAAAAAAAAACATATATTATCCCCTGTCTTAATCTTACCTTATGATTTCATAACATATTTTTATACTGTGCATTTGAGATATCATATTTTTATTCTATATGCCTTCTATGTTCTCAAGTTGCTTATGCATTTTATAAATGGATGCAGCAAGCTGGGTTATTTCCAACATTTGATCTTCTATCACTATACTCAAGATTGCATTCCACGACTTCTTTGCATCCAATGCTGGTATGAAATAATAGTTTGTTTACTGTTTATGATCATACTTTTGAATTAGAATTAGTTCTGTTGTGTACTGTGGAATTTCTACCGGATGATTTACTCGATGGTGGCTTGTCCATTCCCACCTTATCTGTATAACCTCTTATAACTAGTAGCTGATGCTATTGTGCTTTCTTCTTCCATGATTGAATATCTTGCTATAATTAACAATAGATTCTAATTTCATTGCTTTTCCATAAATCTCCCATGATTTGTTCAGATATTTTGATAAATTTTTTAAACATTTTAATATACTTGGCAATTGTAACTATTGTATCTTCTCTTGCAGGAGAAATTTTTAGAGGAGGCCAAACTATCTCCAGATTATTTTATTTCTGACGCTGAAGAAATGCTTGTATGTCCTGGAATTCATTTTAATTTTCTCACTGTACTTATTTTATTGAGTAGCTACAACCTCCAATTAGCAAAAAAGTTAATTCTACATGTTCGATTCAATGGGAATATGAAATTGATTTATGAATATATATGACATCTGAACTAATAGCTTGGTCTATGAAATATGGTCGAATACTTGTTTCCTGGAGATTATTCTTGCTGACTAAGCATGCCATTTTTATTTCTAACAGAAAGTTGCAGCAGTAGTTGACAAATTGCCTCTCACTTTGTACGATAAATACCTTTTCTGTATGAGGTGATTATTTTTTTTTAAAATCTCTATATGAATAGTTTTCATCGGTGATTAACAACATTTGCTGGCTTTTGCAGTCCTGTGGACATGAACGATGACATTTCTGCCCAGGGATTAATTCAAGTGAGATTTAATCTTTACATTAGCTTTTGATATGTTGTTAAAGTTTAATAGAGAAACAAAACTCGGATGCATGATCTATTGTTGTGAAACAGTTTGCTGAAAATTATGCAAAGAAGGGTCTTGTTCGACTTCGAGAAATATTTACCCCTGGATCACTTGCTGTGCCAAAAACACATAATGAGCTTAGGGAACTTGAATCTGTTCATGAGGTAAAATAGTTTTTCATCCCTCTTGACACAAACTCTGTAACTTCCAAATTTTTTATTACTGAATGTAATTAAAGCTTGAATCAGATCAACTCAATTTATCGATTTTAGCTTGAATCAGATCAACTCAATCAATCCTAGGAAGTTAATGTATTAACTTCTAGGATTGATTTGATGTGGATATTAACCAAGGTTTAATCGATCTAATGATTCTTTCTTTAATGTTTGAAACAAGGTTTTGGATCTCTATGTTTGGTTAAGCTTTCGATTGGAAGATTCTTTTCCCGACCGAGAACTAGCTTCATCTCAGAAAGAGATTTGCAGCGGGTAAGTATACGAGAAACTCTTGCCGGAATTATTACTCATTTGGTTAGACTTACAGAATTAGTTTTATCTCTTATTTGCTTAGATTGATTGAAGAATTTTTGGGGAGGTTTGTATGGCAAAAGCCGCTTAAAATAAGCTCCAAGCTTAGCTTCCTAAAACACCGAAGAAGCCTTCGGTGAGCTTCATTTTGATGGCTTATATTAAAAATTGATCGATATCGGTTAGTTTATCTTCTTGCTCCAATGAATCAGATAGCTATTGATCGGAGAAGTTTTTGAGGTTTGGTTGTAACTATTACAAGCAAATTAATCAATCAAGCTAGAAAGAACGTGGAATGATAGAGATTTACGAGGTTCAGCAATTTTGCCTACTCAATAATGAAGGTTCTCATAACTAGATTTATTAACTTCATTTTTTTCCTCGGCATTCTTGTAGATAAACAATATCATGGTAACATCTACGAACAGTTAGATTGAAACATTGATTTATTTATTTATTTATTTATTTATTTTTCACAACAACATTACCTTTGGAATCCGGAGGCATGACTGAAGGTCATTTTTATGAAGGTTGTGAATCTGTTTTGTTTTGAAAATATGAAATTACATCTCTATTTTTCGAAAATATGAAATTATATAGCACCAAATTTTACAAATATTCTTCTTGCAGAGTCAAATTCAAAGCAATTTTTTTTTTAAGATAGAAAACAAAAGTTGAATTTTTACAAGATATTCCAAAAGATTGCCTTCTAATTATTTTCCTTTTTTTTTTGTTCATTTTTTTATAATCTCTAGAATATTTTGAACAAATAAACCCTTTATTTAAACAAGAAAATAAGGAAAAAGTGGGAAAATAAAATCTTAAAAAACTTTCAAATATTCTCTAGAGTCAGTTATTTATATTTTATATAAATTTATTTAAATTTTTTAGAATTTTGTTATATTAATTCATCAAACAGTCTTAATAATGAACATGGGAAGCGACTGAATGTTAAACTCAGCCCTTGGTATGCCTCAAGATGCGTGCTTTCACTCTTACCTCGAGATATGTAGAAACTCGGTACTTAAAGCACCGGCTTTATACGATGCCTTCATACGCCTCGAGATCAGCAAATCAATCCCCAAATTCATTCTTCTCTCCAATTGCTCAAGAAACCCTCGCTTCTTCTCGTACTCATCGTGCCCTAGTACAGAGAGAGATTGAGGAAATCGCTAATTTCATGTATGGATCTATGAGTTTTTGTATAAATTTCTTTACTTTTTTTCTTTTTCTCATGGTTTCATCTTTTATCTTGGTGTTCTTGATGTCTGTGAAATGTTTAACGTTCTCAAATCTATCTGCTAATTTCAGAGGTTGCGATTTGATTCAAGTTAGTTTGATGTGTTTTTTCTTGAATTTAGGTTTAATTCCTGTTTTAGATCAACAAAATTCCTTTTTTTTTTGTTTTTTTGGGTTGCAACATTAGGGTTTTTAATATTTTCATGTGTTCATATTTATAGAATGTTAGTGTTTACTATTCATGGTGCTTGCTTTATATGCAGTAGAGTACGTATTTAATTGATCCAAGTAATGTTGGTTTTTTTTTCTTTATAGTAGTATCAGTACTTTGTTTGGATCAAGAAAGCTCCTATTTTTTCTTGCTTTTTGCTGCAAGATTAGGTATGAATTTTATTTTATTTTTTATTATTTTTTGTGTGTTCATGCTGTTGTGGAATGTTTGCTTGGTATTGTTTTATTGATCTGAGGCATGGTGTTGATTTCTTTTTTCCTTTATAGTGGTAGTGTAAGTGTTTTGGATAATAACTTTCTTGCCTGAAATGTTAAATGGTCTCTGATATTTGCTGATTTTAGAGATCATTATTTGATTCTTAACTTCAGATTGGCTTGTTTTTCCTTATAATTTAGTTCTAATTTCTGTTCTAGATCAACAGAATCCCATTGTTTGGTCATTTATATTACTTAATTCGTTAGAAATAGGATAATTTTATTGATCAAAGTAATGCTGCTGATTTTTATTTCTTTATGGTGGTGCAAGTATTTTGGATGCCACTTGCAAATCCGAATTGAAGATTGTGTTGCAGGATTTGAATTATATTAACATCTGGATATACGATGAAGAGACCGGCCCCGTGGGAAGCATCGCTGGCTATATCTTCTGATGACTCTTCAGGCTCTGATTCTGAAGATAGCAAAGATGCTACCTCAGAAGGTATGTTGCTTTTGCAAACTTTTGGTTGCCGTTCAACTCTGTATTCCCCTTTATATCGCAAGTGTTACCTGTCAAATGCGTAAAGTGGTGTCTGGTAGTGGTATTAACTGGAATTTGTTTGTTACGCTCAGTTGATCTTGTACAGACAGCAAACTGAATAAACTGGGATAGGGATAAAACCAAAATGATTCTGGATGGTTCATTAGACTAATATAACTGTTAAATCAGCCGGCCCTCTTTTATTGGAATGGGAAAAATGATCATAAAAATAGCTGTTATTTATGGAGGTGAGTATTACCCTGTTTAGTATTTAAATCACTGGAATATGCTAGATGGTAAAAATTGCCATTTCACCATCCCCGTTTCATTTCTTTTTAATATCCAGAAAAGTAGTAGATAAGATTAGCATTGCTGAGTATTAAAGACCTTGCCAATTTCAACATAAAGAATTAAGTTTGAAATAGAAAAGAGTAAGGTTTTACATTCCAAAGGATTTAAAAATGAATACACTTATTCCTACATATTGTACCCACAACCAAGCATGCTCTAAATGCACAACCATTTTAAGCCTCTAAGGTTGCCTCAAGATTTGTGGGCACTGTCTACTTGGAATATTCCATTGCCGAATTTATTAATAACAGATTATGTATATTTGGCCGTGAATTTAATGATTCATTTCAAATTGTGTATAGCCCTAATTTAATAATTATTGGCTTCACATTCATGAATACCTAGATTTTGTATATAAGCTATAAAGAATCTGAACTACCAAAATGCTTTTCTTGTCACATTGACTTTATTATTTGGATAGAAGCAGCTGAGATGAAGTTTTAGGTGTTAGCTTTAATTTAGTTTTTTGGTCATGTAAACGTCGTTGCTTATGTTTCTCTAAATTCTTTAGTGATGAATGAATCAACAAGAAGGATGACCCTCATGATGCCACTGGACTTGATGTTTTCATGGAACACCTTTTAAACTTGATTAAAGGAGATCTAAATCAGATTTGGTTGTTGATGCACTGACATTTTCATGCTAACATTGATAGCCTGTATGTTTTCATGATGCATTCTTTGCAAATAATTTCTTGTGAATGCTATATTTGCTTCTTTTCTTGTACTGATTGGTTTATGATCAAGTGAGAACGAATTGGATGGCCATTTTCATTTTTTTGGCTTTTGGAAATGTATAATCCTGTTTTTCATGATTTGTGTCACATATGGGCACCTGCTTTAGCATGTGTCTTTTTCCGCTTGAGATGATAAGGTCATGATTCTAAACACGTTAGCATCTAGAACTTTTCCCTTTTTGGCCAAACTTAGATCACTTGTTTTAACTCTTAAGTTTGCTTATCCTGTGTGCGAGTTAGGGGGGGTTTATTTCGGGGAAAGTGGAGGGAAGTGGGGAAGTTGGGGGAAAGTGCACCTCCCCTAAAGTGGTGGAAAAAATATCATTTTTAGTACTTTTAGTGTTCATTTGTCATAAAATGAGACTAGAACTAGAGAGTATGGGCATTGGGTGGATTTTTATGAGTTTAAAAAGGATACTGAAAGTGTAGAGAAATTGGTTTTTATAGAATGGCTCACTCCCCTCCCCCCTCCCACTTCAGTAAAAAAAAATTATTGGAGTGAGTTTTGAACAAAATCCACTTCGGGATAAAAGAACACTAGAAGTGGGGAAGTCAGACCAGTTTCCTCCACTTCCCTTTACTTCCTCTGAAATGAACGCCCCCTTAGTTGAAGCAAGATGGATTTGGTGTCTTATGAATGTTGGAAGCAAGTTGGGCCTAGTTAATGCTTACTCTTACCACAGCTGAAGTCATAGCTGTGTTCACTGCCTGCTGATTTTGACTGGCGATTGAGAGTGCCTGCTTGTGAGCTGCTTGATTTTGGTTAGATTTGAACCTAAGTTTGGCCTAATTGTTTTATAAATGAACTGAGCTGGACCTGAATTTCATAGCTTAAAATTAGTATGGAGCTTAGCTCCTCTGTTTGGGACAACTTGGTTTGCTATGCATTGCAAGATTGAAATATGTTATATGTAATTAGTGTTGCCTTCTTTTGCAAATCAAAAGTTATTATGTTGAGGTGTTAGTACTCCTTGGACACTACACGGCTTCAACTGCTGGCCCACGAAAAAGTGAATACCTCTTTTGCTGTCTCAGTCTCTCAGTGGTTCTTTGCTCAGCTTGTGCTTCGGGCCTGAATGAGCTGAGCTCAAGCCTGACAGCTTAGGTTCAACTCAAGCCAAATTTATTTGAGGCTTGGCTTGTTTACAGCCCTATCGGTGCTATTGTGGAAATTAGCTTATCTAAAATTAGATGATATAAGATGCTACTGGGTTCATGTAGCATGTCAGTCTGTCAGTATAATATTGTATGTAAGATTTTAAATATTATGGTCTGCTGCAGGTGCACTAATAAGAAAGGCGGAGATGTATCAGGACTTTATGAAGAGCATCCCGATTCCTACTTGCCGGCGTTCTGTCATTCCATTTACATCATGGCAGGGTTTAGGTGGATCGGTGAAGGCATTATATGGGCAGCCATTGCACTATCTCACTAATAAGCTCCTTATAGAATGGGACCATTCAAGGGTTGGGAGCAATGATATGTGTCAGCCATTGGATACCATCATCCATCCGCTGAAGGCTGAGGCCCTCATTTGGGTCACTGAAGAAGTCCACAGGCTGACAACCTCCCCCCAATATTTAGCTAGTCTCTGGACCTCCAATCTCATGTACCATGCCCACATCGACCCAATTTTCCCATGAAGCAAAACACCTGACCTTTTTTTCTGTTTTTCTGTTAAAAGCTTTTTGGTTTCTTTTGGCTCTGGATTCCTCTCTTTGTATTTTTTTGTATTGATAACTTAAGAATGTAAAGAATTTGGAAATTGAAGAGCATGCTTCTCGCAGTCTACGCTAATTTGGTTTTGAGTCGTTTGACTGAATTTAGCTTTATGAACAGCTGCTAGTGCAAGGAAGAAGAGGCAAGGTGTAATTGATTTTGAAGCTTTAAGCAAGCATGGTTACAAAGGAGGGCCTTCGATTTTAAAGGTTCCAGACAGAAAGGTGGATGACAAGGAGCAAGACTGGTCCTGGTCGACTGGCAGGAAGAACAATGAAGACAATAAAACCTCAGAGGAGTCCTTTGAAGAGCGGGAGTGGACTCGAGCTGCTGCAAATCAAGGTGAGAACCTTCAAATTGTCACAGCAAATTTGCAGGCGAAGCAGATTGAGAGGGAGAAGAAGAGCCAGTCTTACTCGCAGAAGGAGAAGAGGAAGAGGGATCTTGGTCAGGCAAGCAGAGGAAAGAACTATGTTGAGGAAGAGAAGAGGGTACTCAGGGAAAGTGGTATATACTCAGGTTTCGACGCATGATTTAATGCAGTTACTTGATCTTGTTGGTGGTTCCCTCGTTAAAATACGATGCATGCATGATTATAGTAACATGTTTTGATAGGATCAATGTAAATGAATGTGGCATGCTTGGTTGTGTATATGTGGATGTTCTTGGTAATCACTGAACTCGCTTGTCAGTTGCTGGTTAGAATACAAAACAAGGTTTTCTTAACAAAGCTTGATCATTGATATACAGTGTTGATGCTGATGCTTTATGAAAGAGATTTGTGTATTTGTTGCGGCAGCTTCGAAGATCTAAGTTTTCGTATTCTGGATGAAATACTTCAATATTCGAAGATGTTTTTATGTTCGATATGTATTGTGATGAGGGCTTTTAATTGAGCAAACAATGTACCTGCAGTTTGAGTTTAGCTTGATAAAGCTCGGGTTTAGCAGGAAATTTCGAGCTTTGGAACTGAGCTTGAGCTTGATTTTCGCTTTCGAGCTGAGTCAACCTCAAGTATATAAATATGTTATAATTTTTATATAGTTACAACATATAAATTTATTATTATATTAAAAGTATTATATAATTTGTATTGTTTTTTTTTAAATTAGTTATAAGTAAAGGTCTAGTTTCAAATTAAATAGTCATATTCGATTTTAATTTTTGGAGCAAACGAGTCCAATTCAAGTTTTCTGAAATTAAATTTAAGTTGAGTTTAGACAAAAATATATTGAGTTATTTTAAGCTATTGCTAATTTTGAGCTAAAGCCCTGATTGTGATGTAGTCATTGGTCTTTCAGAAAATTATTCTTCACTAATTCTTCTAAATTCTTAATTCAGCAGCAAGTAACATAATTAATTAAATTGCTTTAGTTGGAGTGATTAGTAAAACCATTTTGCTATACTGCAAGATTATCAACATATGTGTGTGTATATATATAACGGCCCGTATTTTAGTTATGTTTGTAGATAATTTATTTACAAACGTCTTCTTTCAACCATTGGATTTGAATTTAATGGTTGGCATCATTCATTTTTGTAAACAGTATTTTTTTAAAGAGTACTATAAACAATGTTAAATGGACAATGCTCTTATAAATAGTAGCACAATAAAAAGTTGAGATGAATTTGCTTATATGACCCTATAAAAGAACTGATTGTGGTGTTAAAATTGATTTTGTAATATATATATATATATATATACACACGAGAAGCTCACCTTGACTAATAAAAATTGATTTGTTTTTATTTGTCTATGACTTGGGATATTATTGTTGATTTTCGCGAAGTAGCTAAGAACTTTAAATAATAATGGAATTATCCTGCTGGTTGGGAAGGTAAGGTTTTTATATAAAGCTCTAATTATAGAAAAGCATGTGATGCCTTTTATTGTGCATTTGTTATATAAATATATATGTACTAGATTAAAAACCCTTGTTAACGCTGCGGGTTGAATATATCAAAAACAAAATATTACTAAGGTAGTATAAATTATGAAAAAAAAAAAAAAGACATTGTTCATGTCATTTTTTAAAATTATTTTAAGTATGGGAAATATATTTGTCAAATGCAAAGGATTGTGAAATAAATTACTGGAAATTTTGAAGTATTATGCATTAGCACTTCATTATTTAAGAGAATCTGTCACAACTCATTCTCATACATAAATATTGATTTAAGAGCAATGTTGTTATTGAGATGGTATTATGCAAGGTTCTCATGCTAGTAATTTAGTTTTGTTGCAACTTGTTTATGATATAAGAAATATTCCTCTAATCATAATTTACAATAATCAATCATAATCATTGATATGGAACATTTAGTAGGACTTGGTCGATGAAAGAAAGCAAAGTTCTATTTCATATTGCACAAAAAAATTATAGAAGTTCTATTAATATATATATATATATATATATATATATATATCTAAATATATTAATCGGTTATATTATATTATATTATCTATGAAAGAGATATGGAAAGTTTTATTAAAAAAAATCCATAATTGGAATTTGTAAACAAACTAAAATTTTCTCACTTAAGCATCGAAAGAACATATATATATTGATTAAATTCTTATAATTTAGGCTCAATGTAGAGAGTGTTAATTAGAGAATTATGTATGAAGTTTTCACAACTAAGATGACTTTGTACAAAGTGCTAGTGAAAGTTAATTTCAAGAAATCATTGTCATTGGAAGATTGCCAACATGTTCTTGCAGTTCAAGCATTAATATTATTGATTGAATAGATATCACACTCATCATGAGAAACATGAGTGTCATTTATATAAAACTTTAGTTAAACAATAATTAGACCTAGTAGACATAACTACAGATAGCAGGAGATTTTCTTATGTTATTTTATATAGTTTTTTTTTATTTTCTAAATATTTTATTATCCAAAATTTCATCATTTGACACATTATCCTAAGTTCTATAAAAAAATCTCTATAACCATTATATTATATATTACATTATATTCACGTCAATATATATATATATATATATATATCCTATTCAATATCATATACATTTTTTGAAAAAATTATATTATATAATAATAATAATAATAATAATAATAATAATAATAATAATAATAATAATAATAATAATAAACCACCGGGGTTTACATGCACTAATGCTCTCCTATGAATTGCTTCAATAAACAATTATTTTTTGGTTAAAATGTGACCAAAACTTACTAAAAAAAATTTGAATTTTGGTAGAATTAAACATTGTTGGATATTAATTTGATCCCGATTAGTCAACTGTTTTTTGAAAAAAAATAATAACATGAATATCAAGAATGTTATTTATCAATTATCCAATAAAAAACGATAATAACTATACAATTTACCTTGTTTTGGATAACCTCAATCCGTACTTAAGCAATCTTAATTTTGGGTGTGAATTATGTATGGATCAAACGCAAAAGTTCACTTTGCAGTAACATACTTGCAGTAACATACTTTTATAAGCAATGAATGATATTTTTATTTATTTTATTTCCTGTATACGTACATAAAAAATAAAAAATTTACATTGAATGTCAAAAGTGTCAGAAGTTTACAGGATCACATTTGCAACAAATTATATATCTACACCATATCAACAATTGTGGTCATTCAGCATATTCAACAATTGAGGCTCATGTTTATCCAAAAGTGGGGCCTGTCAAATGGATTCACATAGGAAATGAAATTAGAATCAGTTTAATAAATCAAGGACTTGATTTTCAAAGTTATCTGATTGTTAGTTAAAAATCAATAAAAAAGGATTGAGTTTTCAAAGATGGCTGACTGATTTCATATAAAAAGAGTACTACTCTACTAATGGGTTGATTCTATCCTATTATTAAGCTTCATGATGCTTTAAAAAGAGAAATAATTAATAAAAAAAACAAAACCAATGAATGAGTTTGGACGTGTACCTGTCATTTATCTTGCTTCTTCGTCGCTGCTCTGTGGCAAAATGCTTGGAACGTGCTGTGTTTGGATTAGTGCTCCTCCGATCCATCTTCCCAGTCAAACCCAATGTATAAACATCACCCAGGAGATAATTTCAACCATTAATCAAGAAAAATAAATAAGAAAAAGAACATAAGAGCACAACACAGGTGAATCATGAACTATTCATCTTAATTCCATTTCATAATCATGAAATTTCTCAAAAACAGAATCAACTCAACAGCATAACATCACCCAGGGAAAAAACATCAACTTTAATTCAAGAAAAAGAAAAAAAACGAACAGGAAGAACACAATAGTGATAAATCATGAATTGTTCATCTTAATTCCACTTCACAACATGAAATTATCTCAAGAACAAAGCCAAAAAAGGAAATAATAGAAAAGGAGAGACCTTTATGGGAGGCACCGCCATCCTGCTTGCTAAACTCTTAGACCTCCTTGAATAAGTTTGTTGATTACTGTCAACATTGAGGGTGGTGAATCATTCCAATCTTCAATTGCATTACTGTTGGGAAAAATAATTATTAGTAAATCACATTCCAATTAAACCCTCAAACAAAGAAGAATTAAAATCATAGTAAAAGCAACAAAAAATCAAAGATAATTCATCCAAAACAATACCATCATAAACACAGGCTTTAGGTACATCCCATTCCTGCACTTGAACGTCTGCATGACGAACAAACAAACAAGCAAACATGAAGATCAGAGTTCGCCATTAGTGGAAAACAAAGGAGAATTCGAGCAAAAGGAAAAGCTAGGGTTTCAAGCGCTCTCACCATCGCTGGCAAGTGAGGAACTTTGATCTCTTGGGAGAGAAGACCAGCAGACTGTGCAAGGAGATTGGGGAGCTGCCAGGGAAACCACGCAGAAAATCAAGGAGACGATGGTGGGGAAGGCGGAGGAGAAGGTTGATGACGATGCCTTCGATGATGGAGCCATGGAGACGGAGAAGGAGAGATGAAGTCAATAGGATTTTTGGAGATTTAGGGTTAGAAGAGCAACCATCAATCAATTAAAAAAATATTTTTTATTTACCAATAACAACATGTCAAATGTCCACTCAAGAAAAAAATTAAATGAATAGTGAATTTTGGGGATAGGATTAAGATGAAGTATATATGTAGCATTTGATTTATCACATGAAATGAGGTGCTGTTTCTATTCTTTCATGTATGAACTATTGAAACTTTTATTGATGGCTCTTAAAATTGCTCTATTTATGTAAATCTTTTTTCCCCAATACCTCCATTTAAAAAAAAAATCATTTTTATCTTTTAATATGATAATTTGTTCATTTTATTATTTTATTTAAATATGATCACTAAAAAAAGCATTTATAATAATTAATGTATTTTTTGTAATGCATATTGAATTATTTTGTGATCTAACCTAATTAGCAATTTTTTTGGAACTCAATAGAATGAAATTTTTATGAGGTCTTTAATGGATGTGGAATCCCCTTTTCACAATGAGAAATGCTAAACAGGCCAATTTGCTTGGCCGTTGCCTACGTGGCAACCACATCATCAATTTTCTCTCTCTATATTAATTAAAACAAAAAAACAAAAAAAATCCCAAACCTCTCTCCTAATGCCTTCTTCTTCTTTTCTTCTTCGAAGCCTCTCATTTCTTCTCTGAAGCCTCTCATCTCCTCTCTAAAGCCACAGCTCCTCATCTTCTCTCTATTGAAGTTGCTGCTCCTTATCTCCTCTCCGAAGCTGCCGTGAAGCCGCCGTGCCTCATTTCCTCATCTCCTCTCTACCAGAGCCATCGCTCCTCATCTCCTCTTCCAAGCCGCTGTTCCTCATCTCCTCTCTGAAGCCGCCGCGACTCATCTGACAAAAGCTCACTTCTCAAATGCTTTCATCTTCGAAGTGTCTCCTCTACAAAACATCCTAGGAGCAGTTACTATTAATCAAGATTATTCAATTGGTGAATGAATGTAATTTTTAGTATTGTAGTGGTTACAAGGAGGGTTGTTACAAGGGTCTGGGCATCCTGGCATAGAAGGTGCTCGAGAGAATGCGAGAGTGGCAGGGTTGTTACAAATTGTAATGAATTCTGGAGATTCACTATATAACTGAATGGGTAATGAGGAGAATGACATCTTTTGGCCATAATTTTCCTCAATTCTCTTATTCTTTCGCCTTCTTAGCTCCTCTCTTTCCTCCTTGTTCCTCTATTCTCTTCTAATTCCTCAGCATTCTATAACCAGATCTTTGAAGATGGTGAAAGCTTGGTATGTTATTCTTCAGGTCCATTATAGGGAAGATGAGCCATAGTTTGTTATTTTGATGATTTCTCATTTTGAGGAGCAAAAGAGTATGCCTTTGCAATTATGAATTACAAAAAAAAAAGGAGAGATTGTATAGATCTCTTCATAGCAAGATTTATTTTTCACCAAGGGTAAGTACAAAACACAGATGTTGATAAACATTTTCTTCCAAAAAGGATTTAACTTGAATTCATGGTGACTAAACAACAATCATTAATTCATTTTGTTCATTATGAAACTGAAAAACTGAAGACAACTCTAAGGAAAACAGAACATGCTGCTTGAAGGACCATTCCCTGTTCATGCTGCCTATGTTTTCATTTCTCATTATTACATCAAATAAACGCATCCTGCTTCAACATCCCAAGCTGAAAAGTCTCTCTTCTTACCCTAAAACATCTTCAAATCTAAACAACAAAAGTTAGACAGTTATTAAATTTTATCCATTCATACTAATCATCCCATGGTTTGTTATTGCTTTAAAAAGAAGAATCTTCATAAGGAGGTTGTAACACAAAGCACCATTACATTACTAGTAGAAACATTAACTGATTCTAGATAAATGGATGGTTAAACACAACAATACTAAAGTTGCAGAGGATGATCACTCAAGAGAGATCAAAGCAGCGGCTTGGGAGAGGAGATGAGGAGTGGCGACTCCGGTAGAGAGGAGATGAGGAGATGAGGAGTGGCGGCTCCGGTAGAGAGGAGATGAGGAGATGAGGCGCAGCAGCTTCGGAGAGGAGATGAGGAGAAGTGGCTTCGGTAGAGAGGAGATGAGGAGCTGCGGCTTTGGAGAGGAGATGGGAGGCTTTAGAGAAGAGATGAGAGGCTTCGAAGAAGAAAAGAAGAAGAAGGCGTTCTGTCCGAAGGAGAGGGGTTTGGTATTTTTTTTAATTAGTATAGAGAGAGAAAACTGATGACGTGGTTGCCACGTAGGCAACCACGTCATTCGGCCTCTGATTTCGCCAAGCAAATCGACTGTTTAGCATTTCTCTTTCACAATATAATTCAAATAGAACGTGCTTGGTTTTAGGAAATAAAAAATTATATATCATTGCAGTTTAAAGATTATATGATTTTTTTGGGTAAATTTTTTGATTAGGCACCAAACTATGACCGTTTTTTATTTTGGGGTTCAAACTTCAATTTGGATGGAAATAATTATCCTACTTTAATTTTATTTCACTTGGTGGTCACCAGAGAATTTCTGATCTATTATTGATAATCTAATATTAGAAATTCTCTGTCAGCAAATAAGATGGGATTACCGGTTGGGAGAACATTGTGTCTTGTATGTTATAGTAGAGAATTTGCGGCACCTACATCATAAAATAAAATTAGAACCTCTTGGATAACCATCCGGTAAAATAAAATTGACGTTGGTGACCATTTTGATTCAAATATAAGTTTGAAAACCAAAATGAAAAAAAAAAAAATCATAATTTGGTATCCTTCCAAAAAAACATTACCCTCATTTTTCTTATATCATTTTTTAACATCAGTTTTTGGGTTGACCCGTGAACTAGCAAGTTGAACTGGTTAGCTTGAATTGGGCATGGATTAGGTCAATTATGGTTCAACTTTTGGGTGAACAGAGGCCCAACGGGTCAAGTTGACGAGCTTATGCCTACGTTTGTGTGTAGGTATAAAACTTTTTTAGATATCACATGAAACACCCTTTAATAGATACCATACACTCAACATGAAACACCCTCTAATAAATACTAAATAAAACTACTATTGTCAACAAAGTATTACATTAAGATCAATGTCAAAGTAATTATATGACATTGTAATAGGACAAGATTTGTAAATGCTGTCAAACTTCCACATGGAGAATGCAAATACCAACGTAAGGTCCATGCATCACATTTTCTTTTTATTTTAATTTATTTATTGTTGTGACCTAGCAAAACAAACATCACCTCAGGTTCGTAGCAAGTGTCATGTGTATTGTTGGCCAAAAAATAACAAGTGATTCTTTTTTTCCCATTATAACAAGTACTGATACATGTGATTTGTGACTGTTTGGCAAGCCGGCCACAATTCTTGTAATTTTGGAGCCAATGAATTCTTATGTACCTATTGATATCATATGTCTTTGAAATAATTGCATACAAAATATAATCTCAGAAGTGTGCAAGTGCAAGCAGGTGACATTCTGTTTAAGTACCGGACAGATGTGGCAATAGGTATGAATAAAAGCATCAACTTGGAAATATGCACCATTTAGGAAATCAAATAATTTAATGCATTTAGGTTTCATCAACCAATGAATTATATATAATAGTAATAAGTTGAACGTAGGGACTTTCCTTAAAATTCCTTATTGGTGAGTGTACAATATTTATATATTTTATATCATTTTGTATATTCATTCAACATGTATTAGAGTAATATTATGGAATTCGATGCTAAATCTAGTGTGTTTCACATTCTCAAGCTTAGGGTAGCACTTCAAGACAATAGAGAGCCAAAAAAGCATTCCAGACACTAAACGAAGAAGTTGGAGCTCTCTTGACATCATTTGAATAAGGACAAGGTAAAACTGGGTGGCTTACAGGTAGCTTACGGCCGTAAGTAGATTTCAAAGAACCTTGCGGGCATTCTTATACCCAAAAGGATGTTTTAGAGCTAAATCAGACAACCTTACGGGCACGGCTTATGCCCGTAAGGACTATCTAGAGGAGTTTATGACCAAAGCATACGCCTGTAAGTGCGGTCGCAAGAAGAACCACAGTGAAGCTTACGGTCCAACGCTTACGGCTGTAAGTTGGATCGTAACACAAACAGAAGACCTTACGGATGAGACTTATGGCCGTAAGTGTTCCCGTAAGGCTCGCGACCATTTTTTTCAGCTTCCTTACGGCCACTTCCTTATGCCCGTAAGAATTCTGTCTGTAAGCAGTTGGGTATGAATAGAACTTATGAGGATTTTTAGGGGATTCTTTGCTTTCTTTTGGGGCGATTCTTGGAGGCGTTAGGGAAGATAGGAGACGAATCTCCAGCACTGAAAGGGGTTATTTCAAGGGAGATTTTGATTGACATTCAAGGGGATTGGAGATAGTAGCCGTCAAGCTCACTTTGACGGCATGAGTGGAAGCTTTCCTAGGGCTTCTCCGACGATCCTTTATTGGGATGATTGAGAAGGGGGTTTTAATGGCTTTCATGTTTCCTCTTATTACTTGCATCTTGAATGCTTGTCCTCCATTAATGGAGGGCTAATTTATTAGATACTTGAGCATAGTTGAAATCTAGGATTTATACTTTGACAATGGCTCTGGATGCTTGTGCTCTTTCATTTCATTAATTGCAATTCATACTTTCTTATCTAATTGTATGTTTCATTGAATGATTGCTTTTGTGGTGAGAACCCCCTAGTTTTCATACGTTTGATGTGCTTGGTAACGAGAAGAAATTCCCACCTAGCATAGACATGACATAATTCATGGGGATTGTGAGTAAGTCTCTAGTTAGGGTACTTTGGAGATCCCATCTTCCTCAATCCTCCTGAGTGAGTTAGTGATAATCTCCGTGCTCTTTACAATCATGTGGAGTATATTTTAGGATAAATTGCATCTCTACTATGTATTCAGATTATGGGTAATCTCTCTCTTCTAGGGAGATTATCTACTTAAGAGATTGTCATTAGCTCACGGTGAGATTTCATAGAGTGTGTACTTCATAATCGTTGTCCTGTACATCATAACCCTAGATGGATACTATGCCTGGACATTGTTTCTTCCCTTAGGTTTTCTCCTATTTCTTACAGTATTTCTTTTTTTGCTTCTTTGCTTACACACATCACTTCATTAGTTAGGCTATTTTTCTGAATTAGGGCTATTACTATTACTCACTTTTTTCCCTGTGGAGCGACACTCTACTTTACGCACACTACTATTACACAATCGGCATGTACACTAGTGTAACTATCACTTACATATTTATACTTATATTTTGGTACCTACCTTTTTAATGAGGACCTATCTCCTCTTCTTAAGCTTCTTCAACTTGTAGAGATCCTATAAAAAACATACATAGGGTTATTAAGGTGTTTAAGAGAGTGGCAAGTTTACTTCACTTAATTGATATATAAAAATAAAACCAACTATTAAATGGCTGAAATGATTGCTAGAATATCCAAGCATATAACGCTTGAAAATTCAATCATATAGGCTATAACTTCTATGATTAAACATGCACAAATATTACTATATACATCCAAGATGAAGCTAAATGTTAATAATAACAAAAATGCAACTAATTCAGTCTAACAATTAAACAATTAATTGGACATTGCAGAATAATCTATTTGTCAAGAGAACATTGAAAAACTACACACTTATATATTGATCAAGATAATAATGGACGGTATAGTTGGGTTTACTATTTGATTTTATTTAACCACTCAACTAGAAACACATGCCGTAAGCTTCAACTCATCATAACACTTAATGTCTATTTCATATATGAAAGAACTTACCTTCGAATTAAAACCAAAAGTGGTCATGCCTCCCAAAACCATTGGTTGCATTTTCAAGGGGATTAAAACAATAATACTATTAGTGCTAAGGCTCCAAATTGGTATTATTTGACACACATAGCCAGTTGGAGCAGGGAAGAGGAAGCCAAATTAGGCAATGGTTCAACTACTTGGAGGTCAAGTTCAAAGCTTAGTTTGGTAAGTGACTAAAGACATAATCTATATTTAGCAAGGAAACTTAAAGCTCAAACTTGGAGAGAGTTAATTAAAGGCAAAGCTAAATATGGATGGAGCTTGACATGACCAAATTGTGTGTGTACCGCAAGTGCATGGGTGTCGAAGTAATAAAATACCCGGTGAGTCGGGTAGTCGAATTCACAGGGAACAAGGTTACTAGTACTAACTGCTTCTCTGCTATCTAGCCTAATGATAAATGGGATGATGTGATGATCTAATGTGCAAAGAAATGAATACCAAAGACAAATATTCAAGGGTAAAATAGAGAGAGATCTTAATCAGTAAAAGTGGGGTATTCAGGCAATGCTCCCCTAGGATTCAAGTATTAGGTACTAGGTGTGCAAAGTGTTTCTAGAATGAGTAGGTTAAATCGTGGAAATCCAAAGATAATCGGATCCTATCTCTAGATCACCGATATTGGTCTCCTACAAGGTCCCGGTGGAGAAATTTATCAATCTCAACACCTCACACCACATATGACCGCAAAGCACTCTAGGGATTTCAAAATGTGTATCCAATTCCTAAGAATAGACCTAACCCTACTTCTAGGTGAAAGGTCCCTAATCCCCTACAAGGTTCTGGTGGAGAAATCTCTCAATCTCACACCTCACACCAAATATGGTTGCATAAAGCTTAGGGAATACGGAGATAGAATACACCAATTAGAGGGGAAAGGAGACGCTCCACTATCTCATAACTCACCTTCTCAACCCTATTCAATCTTGGAGTTATAACCCTAATGGAAACCTCTCTCTCACCAAGGCAACAAATCATGCAAACCAAACAACTATAAGATCAATAAGGCAAGCAAGTATTAGGCAAACAAGATTGAAACTCAACCAAACTTGGATTAAATAGAAACAAAAAGCAAATCAACAAAAGATTAGAATCCTAGGGTTCACAAGCCCAAATACCCTCTAGGGGTTTAGCTCTCCATGGAGCAATATACAAAAAAACTATCAATGGATGAAAGTATATAAAAGCCATAGAAATAAAACCCCCTATATATGAACTGATGGCCTTGATGGAGAACTTCGATGTCTTGAAGGATCCATTCCAAAGCTAGGGTCGCCAGTGGCTTCCTTGAATTCTATGACGGAGAAGGAATCGATCAAAGTTGGTGAAAAAGCACCTCCTAAGCCGCAAAGACCTCCTCTCCAAACCCTAGCCGTCTTACCCCTCAAGAGCCGTACAAAAGATGTCAAAGAATAAGGCAAGAGGGCTATTTATAAGCACAAACCGCGTCTGTCACGTGCCTCCACGTGACCGCATTAGATTTCATGCGCCTGCGTGAGTTGCAGAAATTCCCACGCGACCGCGTGGAATTTTCACATGGTCGTGTGAACAATGTTTTTACTACAGTAATGCTAGAGTGAATTGCTACAGTACTCTTCATAAACGTGGCTCACATACTATTCTCTTGTGGCCACATGGTTAGGCACAAGTCCATGTTGTAGGTTATAAGACTTTTCCTTGTCGAATCATCATTTGGAAGCTCTTGCATTTTTCACACAAGTAGGGACATGGTTGTGTAACTGCCTTTGTGTCCTTCCAACACACAAATTGGCTTTTGAATTCTCTTGGAAGTTGGCACACACCTCCATGTACATGAGATCCTCTTGTGTCTTGATCCTTAAGTTGCACAAAAACTCCCAAAATGCGTCTTTATAACCTATCTTTACTTCTTTTTCTTCCTTCAACGCATTCACAACCTAATTGCACACAAGAACACCAAATACACTATATGAGACATAAACCATAGTAAAAATAATGCTCAAAGCATGTAAAACATATAGAGAAATATGTCTACTCAAGCACTTATCAGAGCTATTTAGAAATGACCAAATATGGTGCAGTTTTAAGACATGATTATGAAAAACTAAACTTGGATGAATAGAATATCAAGTTTGGTAACTAGAAGATTGTGAAGATCAAACTTTGGTGACTTGTAGATCAAGTTTGATAGAAAATTTTGAGATCTTTGAGAATATTGAAAATTATCTTTAGGATGGTGAAGACACGCCATAATGAAGTACGTCCCTTGAGAGTTGAGAGTGTACTATCGACAAGACCATAAGGAGTTCGATTAGTTGGTAGTAGGTCAAAATCAGAGAATTCGATGGTGTTTGGCTCAGATACAACTAGGAGGATTGGAGGCATCTTGTGGTCATGTTGTAATGAAAGCTAAAACTCAGTCAAGGTCAGCAGGAGGACTGTGTTGCAAGCTTGGTTGCTATTAGAGTTGCAATGACTAAATTTGGAACATGTCCAAATTTAAGTAGCCACAGAGATTCTAAAAAAATAAAGATACTCTTTTTGGGACATGGAGACATCTATATTAAGACGTTTTTATGAAAATTTAGGGCAACAACAAGAAGAGAGAGCTAGGAGTGTGGATAACAGAGTGGGCATTGGATAATCAAGAGAGGGAGTGCTTGGAATCCTTGGTGAGGATGAGTGAGAGATTATACCCTCATTTGTTACCCATTTTTAGTGGATTTATTTCCTGTCTTGTCTCCCCTAGACATAGAACATTGTTGAGCCAAACTACGTAAACAATTCTTGTGTCTCTTCTCTTGTATGTGTGTATTTTATGGTTTGGTTGTGATAGCTTTCATGAAATATTGAGTGATCGTCAATCCACAACACTCAGATAGAACTCACAAATACTATAAATATTACTAATAATACAAACATGAGAATGTTCCAAGGCTGTGACATGACTTACAAGTGATAGTAAGCTTACAAGATGATCAAGGACTTAATAATGATTGAACCTTGGCCTTAATTTATACATTCTAGACAAGCATTGTGGTGCAATCTGCAAGTGTATGGGTCGTCAAGTAATACCCCTCGTGCGAACATGAGAGGGTCGTATTCCCAAGGGCCTGAGAATCTACTCTTACTTCCTCTTTGCAATGTTGTTTAACCTACAACTTGGAATATGGCAATAAAGCTATAAAGGAACAAATTAAATTCAACTAAAATGTCTACAATGAAGGCAATATACAAGAGTTAATCAAGGCAAGAAAGTGGTCACAGACGTGGATCCCCTTGGGGGCTACTAAAGTATGCAAGATGCTACAACTAACATGCAATTGGCAAGTTGGACAGAGAAAACCCTAATGTAGATCAACCCGATGGTCATGGCAATTGAACCCTAACCCGGTACAAGTATTAGATACGGAATCTTTTTCGCCCAAATCCTCTTATGATTGCAATAAGGGCAATGGATTTCTCAAGTAAAGGTCAAAACACAAACTAGGAACAACCCTAACATTGGAGGGGTATAAATACCCGATGGTCACGGCGTATTCATACACGTATCCCTTCCAAACTTGGTGATTCTAATACTAGGGCAATTGTCATGCAGCCTAGTATAGCCTAGAAATTGATACACATATTTCTCATGTATACCAATACAATAAAATACACCAAACAAGGATCACAAACAAGCCAAATTGCAATAGATAAGTTAAAGCATACAAACAACACAAGTTCACCCCTAAGGTTCACCTACATCCGGTGACCTTAGGGTTTTAGTTGCTCATACTCACAAAATACACAACAATGTTCATGAAAACAACTAAACAAAGCATGAAATAACTCCCTCAAAGGTCAGAGGCTGAATGACACCTTGAATCCCTCAGCAAGGAGCTTCCAAAGATATCACTCAAGGGGTGGTGGCTTCCTTTGTCTTCAATCTTCTATAAATAAGCCCTAGGGATGGATCTCGCCCAAAATCACGCTCTCCTCATCGAATCCTCCTTAGAAATGCCCTCCAAGATTTTCTTCCACCTTAGATCAAAGAAGGTGGTTGTGAGCTCTAAGAAGAATGCCTCCCCACCCCCTCAAAATGCTCTAAGGAAAACTTTAAAGGATGATCTCAGAATGGCTTGTGGGCTGGTTCACGATCAATATACGGGCTGTAAAGCTGCTAAAAAAACTGGCTGAGACTCCAATAAGTTGCTACAATGACACTACAATAAACTACTATAGTAAACTGCTATAGTACTATTCTCTTCCAGTCGGCTTGCGGTTGTCTTCATGGCCATGAGGTTGCCCGTAAGGAATTCCAGACTTAACTTATTCTTGAACTCTTCGTGCTTCAAGGCGCTACAGTGCTGCTACAGTCGAGGTTTTACAATGCCATTTTTGATGCCAATTTCTTCTTGAATCACGTTGTCGAGCTTACCTAGGCTTCTTCTATGCCTGTAACACGAAATTAACCAATTAAACCATAAAAGGCCATCAATTCATCAATGAAATACACAAATTATACACAATAAATACATGTAAAACACATACATTTAGGCGTTTATCACATTGATTACTCATCCCCATGGCTAGTTAAAAGAGCTCAATATGCCAACTAATTAATTCTTCTTGTTAAATATATCGAGCATTTTTTTAAAGGTAGACTTGACACTGTTCTTGCAGACTTGAAAATGTAACCTATGTAAAGACTAACCATGCACTAGTCAATTAAAAGGAATACAATTAAAGCAAATCCTCCCATTAAAAAAAAGGTTAAGAAACATAAAAATAAAAATACAACCGTTCTTAGAGAATAGTATTAGTTGAAATCTCAATGACTACAACTCTAAAAAATAAGATCATAGCCATGAAAAACAGTCAAACTTAGTGTGATATTGATAGGGACTAAAGTCACCTATTATACGCAAGTGTATGTGTCAGTCAAGTAACATAGAGTGCTATAAAGTAGGGTTGTAGATCTGCAGGAAACTAGAGAATACTAGTACTAACTTTAAATCTGAAAATTAACTTAATCAAAGAAATGCCATGTGAAAGTGAAGTAAAAGCTAATGAATAGAAACATAAATAGAAAATATGGCAGAACAAACATGGAGAAAAGGTGTGACACACCCCTTGCATGTGTGTACCGCAAGTGCACAGGTTATCGAAGTAATAAAGTACTCAGCAGGTGGGTAGTCAAATCCATAGGGAATAGAGGTCTAGAAACAAGAAGTATTGTTATTTAGCTAGAGTGAAAATCGATTGATGATTGTGATTCAAACGATTAATGAAAATAAAATAAATGTAATAGAAAAGAGAGCAAACAAGAGTAGTTGGGGAAAGTAACCAATGGTAAAATGGGGTACCCGGACAATGCTCACCCCAGGACTATTGTTTCAAGTGTAAGACTAATATTGTTCTTCCTTAATTAAAGTTTAATGAGTCATGGAAATCCAAAGACACATGGTCCCAAACCTAAGGTCAACCGTGACTAGCCCTCTACACTATGCCCCGGTGGAAAGGGATACTCTCAACACCTCATACTGTGTGGGACTGATTGAGGTTCTAGGGACTCCAAATAATAAACCCTATTCCCTAATTTAGATCAAACCCTTTGGTCCAAACAAAAGATCCCTAATCACAATTAAGCCCCAGAACTAAGTATTTCTTAACTCTTTCCTCTGTTCCTCGCACAACTAAGCCCCAGTGGTGTAGATCTTTTAGCACTTCACTCTATCATAATTGAAAAGAACTCTTGGAATGCGGAGGTAGGATAAATCATGACAGAAGCAAAAGGGGATGTTCCGCTACCTCTCGACTCACCCTCTCAACTATCTTCAATCTTGCTAAGTCTAACCTAATGAAGTGTCAGTCATTCAAGAGGTTCCCTAGATGAATTCTTAACCCTAGTGTTACTCTAAGGGAAAATCAAACCAATAAGTAAAAAAGATTGAAAATCAATCAAAACATCAATTAAAGGAAACATAATAGAAGTTAATGAAACAAAAAATCCTAGAGTTTATAAGCCCAAGTACCCACTAGGGGTTTAGCTCTCCAAGAAGCAATACAAAATCAATGATGAAATCAAAAGTGAATGCAAAAACTCCATAAAGATAACCCCTTTGATTTCCATGGTGATGGTCTTGAGGAGTTGCTTCTTTTTCTCCAAAGATTCCTCCGTCGAGCCTAGGGAACACCCCACCGAATCAATGCCGTCGGAAGCTCCTCCAATAATTCTCCTTTGAAGGGAATCGATGTCCAAAGCCCTAGAAACACTCCAAAAATCTTTCCAAGCCCTAGCCGTGCCCTCTCCAAAAGATAGGCCAAAGATCCCCCAAAAGATACTTTAAAGAGGTATTTAAAGAGCTAAAATCAGGATTTCACACACCCCTATGGAAATTCCACTAGGATGTGTGAATCTCTAGACTCTTCGTTTTCTGCGAACTATAAATAGTAACTACTATAGTAATTTGTGACAGTACTCCCGAAATCATCTTCTTCCATTGAGGCCGCATAGTTGGGTACACATCCATGTGGTAGATCATGTCGCATCCTTACTTTCAAACACATTGACGTAGCTCTTGAAAATATTACACAAGTTGGAGCATGTGTGTGTGACTGCCTTTGTGCCCGTCTAATTTGTAGGTTCACTTGCACAATTTTGAAGGTTGGCACACATCCACATGCATATAATCACAACTTGTGCCTTGGTCCTTGTTCGATGCAAGAGATTCCTCAAAAATCTTGTTCATGATCTATTTTTGCTTCCTTTCTTCATATCTTGTCTCCACAACCATAAATGCACAAAAGAACACAAATACACATGAATGAGCCATAGAATCTGATAAAAATGATGCTCAATATAAGAAAAATATACTTAGTAATACTTATACACAAGCACTTATTAAGGTGTCCGTCATAGACTTCCCTTAAGGTTTGTTAGGTCCTGACCAATGATTGTACAAAAATCTTGCAATCTAGTTAAATTGGGAGAGAGTTACTAATACATATTACCCTCTTTTTCAAGGTAAACACTAATTGATACCATACAATGTTGATATAGGTTACCCTATAGCCGCAATACACTCTACGAACTTTTTTTCTAAATAAAGCACACATATAAATATTTAGACAATTCTTCTCTTGAAGAAATTGCGCTTAATACCATACGAAGTAAAATCGGAATCTCTTTCTGAAGCTTACTCCCTACTATTGCATTAGGCATGGAATTCTATGCTAACTCACTCGGGAGGATCACGGGAGGAGAAATCTCATCTACAAAGTGCCTTATTTCTAGGCAAACTAGTGATCCCCTTCAATTGCTGCATGTTTACACTAGATGGATCTTTTGATTCATTACACAAGTACATTAATCATGAATTCTCATCTTTTGCTACAATACAATCCAAGACAATAGAACCACACAATTGAATTCAATAATAATAGATTGTAATTAATCAATTAACATGAAAGCATTCAAAATTTATAACCAATGCCAATCAAATATAAACCCTAAATTTTATCTATGCCCAAACACCAACAAGTTAGTTCTCCATTAGAGGAGAACACTCACACAATCCAGTATGTGTGAGATAATAAAGGAAAACATGAAAACATGAAAACATGAAAACATTAAAACCCTCTTTTCTCTCTTCACCGCCTTAGGATGCCAATAAACCTCCCAACTATCTTTTACAAACTTTGCCAAGGATGCTCCTTGATGGATCCAATGGTGCCCTAGATGGTGGATTAGCCTCTTCCTCTTGTTGGGTTGCTGGAAAAGCCTTTGAGAAACTCTTCCCTTTTTTTTCCTTTGCTTGGCTATCAAAAACTCTCCCAAAAACCTTCAGTAAAATCTCTTATATCTAACTACTTATTGGATACTTGTGAGCATAAGAATAAGGTTGTAAGGAGTTGGAGATGATGGGTCATGTGCCTTATGGCATCTTACAGCCGTAAGCTCTGTGTGTAAGGTCTACTATCTTGGTGTCATGGTCCAGCTTAAGGCTGTAAGTGCTGGACCATAAGCTCCTTTGGATGGCGCTTGTGACCTACTTTACGGGAGTATTTTGCTCCTAGAAAGCTCCTTTGAATGGCCCTTATGGTCCGCCTTACGAGCGTAAGTCCTATCCTTAAGTCCCTCTGCCTAGTCAATATGCTCCTCTTTATAGGCATAAGCATGCTCACAAAGTTTTCTGGATGAGGCTTATGATCGTAAGTCTAGCCATAAGGTGGTAATAAGGTTTTTGTCTAGCCTGTTCCCTTGGTGTTGATGTTGATAGAGCTTCATCTTCTTCATTTTTGCTCAAAATTGCTTCTTTTGGCCCACTCTTCTCATTATGCATTGCCCGTTATCTAAAATCACATTTTACACTATTAATAACATCATCTTCCAAATAAAAATCCTAATAAATACCAATTAAATGTATAAAATAATATTAAATAATGTTCAATTATACACTTGTCGAGAGAGAGAGAGAGAGAGAGAGAGAGAGAGAGAGAGAGAGAGAGAGATATCATCATAATTATGATCATAATTCTAATGTAGTTAGAGAGATACTAACTAATGAAAATATGATAACATAAATCTAGCATGTAACAACAAAAAAAATTTGCTCGAACAAGTTAGAACACCTACCTTGATGCTACTTTGGAACCCTATGAGAATTTCTTTTTTTTTTTTAGGTCCCTTTTCCCTTTTGCTTCTCTTTTGCTTCTCTTCACCTCCATCTATTACAGTTTGTTTGTTTGTTTGTTTTTTTTTTGACAAATAGGTGATAAGCATCCCCCTTCCCCAATTTAAAGGGATTGTCTAGGGACAGACTAATACGGAGGTGTACTAATTATGGTGGCTTAAGAACTTTTTAGAGACTTATTAACCCGATCAGGAGCCACATGAGATAATGAGGACCAGCCATGTGCATGCCCATAAAATCTGCAAGAACCATATCGAGAGAATAAATTTCTCCTGCCATGCAACCCTGAAGGGTGGAACAATGGTTCCTCCCTTAGGTCTCGAATGTATATTGGTGAGTTAAGGTGTTCAAACTTGAGTCTCCTCCAAATGCAAAGCACATGGGAATCGGTTTACTATGCTCTTGTTCTCTTAGTCCGTGACTTTCTCTTTTATATTTCTATATTTTCTTCTTTTTAGTCCTTCTATGGAAAAAGATTTATAAAAAGGTCTCTTAAAATTCATGAATTGTCCCCAAGAAGTTTCGGATGTTACATTTCTAGTTTATATAGAAGAGTTTGGTCTTTCACTATTCTCTCTCGCATTCTACCACCTCACCTTCAATTGCTCTAGCATCAATTACCTAAATTCTATATGTCTATCTACCTATATCATCACATAAATCTTCTTACAATGTAATGGTTCCTTTGAAACCCACGGTTTGCATAAGCTTGTGGGCTTGTGTTATAAAAAAAAACTTCATTATTCTATAATTGAAAGCTAAATATCTTATTTTGGCTTTATAAATAAATAATATCTTTCAGGTAAAAAGGATGAATAAAATTACTACAAACATTTTGAATTCATGTGAGGGATTATCACCAAAATCACTCGATATGAAAAAAAAAATTATTATATTCATGTCAAAGTATATTTTTTGGATTATATTGTTAATGATAATATTCAAGGGACTTCTCTGATTGACAAGCTATGATACCACGTGTTAGAAGTAAGAAGAGACGGGAAGAAAACTTATAACTTCAATAGAAATACATTAATATATTAGTAAAATGACAACACTCTCTGGGACAATTTTTCATATTTTGATGGATTGGTGAACACACCATCACACACCCAAACTAAACACACTAAACTACCACAACTTGTCCTAGTCAAAGTTTGCATATATTGCCCATTATATAGAGTAATATACTACATAATTCTATTTGATGGAAAATTACACAAGTAATTGAATCAATAAGCACACTAGCAATAAGACATTAGAAGTAAAAATCTAGTCAATATGAAATAGGCACCAAGACGATGCTTTCCCTAGGATTTTCATGAAGTGCAAGATTTAACTAAGGCACCCTAGTTGAGATAAGTTGAGTCATGGGTATCCTAAAACATGCTAGTCCCTTTCTCAAGATAACCAATGACTAGTCTTGTAGGAGGTTCTAGTGGTGATCTCTCCCTTCGCCTAAGACACATATGACTTCTTGGAGCTTTACGGACTCCAAATAGGTTAACTTGATTCCTAAAATTAGGTCAATCCTTTTCTCAAGGCGATTGACCCCTAATCCTATACAAACCCCGGTGGTGATCTTTCACTTCACTAGGGTTTATATGATCGCATGAAACTTAGAGGAATATGGAGGTAGGATTAATCAAATCGAAGGGGAAAGGAGACACTCCTATACCTCAAGACTCAACCTCTCAACCTTTTCTTACTTTATTGAATCTAACCTTAGTGGGTCTCTCAACACGTTACTAGAGTGATTAAAACATACAATCGAGCTCTCGCTAATAATGATTACATGGCATTAAAACACAAGGTAAAAACTCAACATAAATCTCAAATCAAGTAAAGCAAGAGTTATCATACAAAGAATAAATCCTAAGGTTCACATGCCCAAGTACCCCAAAGGGTTTAGCTCTCTATAGAGCAATACAATGCCAAGAAAAATAGTGAATAAATGCAATCTAAGCAATCCCCTCAAAATCCTTGAGTGATTGTCTCGATGAATAGCTCCTCAAGCTCCAAAGGATTGCTTCACCGGCAAGAGGTATGTCACCTCGAATCTAGTCCATGCAACCTATTTGATGACTTTGATGATGATGGAACCGATGGAGGTTGATGTTGGAACCTCCCCTACATTGCAAAGACTCCTCCAAACCTTAGCCACTCTTCTTACTTAAACTTGCTCAAAAGTTACAAAACAATAAAAAATGGCCCTATTTATGACTTGCTATTGGGGGTGCACATGGGGGTCACCTGTGTGGAGCCATACAGCCTAAAACATGGCTGTATAGTGGGGTATATGATGCTATGTCTTGCTAAAATCTTGGACTTCTCATCTGAAAATGTACACAGGATGATACATGGCCGTGTGATTGCCCCTGTGTCCTTCTATAGACTGAAAATTGCTTTGAAACTCCCAGAAGTTGACACACACGCCTATGTGTATCTCCTAAACCCATGTGAATGACCTTGTGGCTTGTAGAAAACCTCCAAAAGGGCTCAACACTGCCATATTTGTTTTCTTTCTTCTAAAATGACCTTCACACACCCTAGTTGCATAAAAAAATAAAATACACATAATATGTGGCAAATATTTGATAAAAATCATGCTCAATCTATACAAAACACCATAATAAAATATGTGTAAACAAGCACTTATCAAATCCTCCCATACTTGAGCATTTGCATGTCCTCAAGCAAAGTAGTCATTACACACAAGGAATAATATGAGAAGTAATTGGCCTTTGATTCACAAGAGAGTATAAAAGTAAAATTCTAAAATTATGGAGGGATCTATTTACCATTGAGCAACAAAAACCATTACTCTAGAAAATAATCATTTAAAAAGTTAAATCCGAATGCATGTGTGTGTGAGAACTCTACCCATGCCATGCCCTTGTCCACTACTATAGTTTTTATTACAAGAGACTTATTTCCTACTCAAACCAAAGAATTTTGATTCTCCAATGGGTAGTAGCTACACACATCCTCTAAGTGGCCTCCCAAAGGGGTTTTCATTCATCAGAGGTGGTAGATCTTTCTATCATCTTTTTTAAGATAGTTGCTTTCAAACATCCCATGAGATGGCTCTTTCTCTCATTAGGGCATACATAGTATCGGACCTAATGAAAGTAGCTGCATACTAGACGGTGGTAGCCCCTTTCACCATCCTATGTACATTTTTTTTAAACTCAACCTAAACTAGGTTTTTTTTTTCAACTAGGGATTAAGTGTATAAATTTGTAATGGGTGAGTGAAATGCATCATGAAGAAATTGGACAAAATTTTTTGAAAAATCGATAAAAACTAGAGCTAGGATGGCACCTAATGTTCAAAGTCCTCCTAAGACAAAAAATTTCAACTTTAACCCCAGAGTGAACCATCATAGGCTAGATTGAGCATGTATCTTAAAGCATAAGTAAGCAATGTGTGTAAGTGAACTCGTGAAATCTGCCCCCACACTTGAGTTGTACATTATCATGAATGTACTCATGTAAGCACAATATAGATGAAGATAGTGAGGGTATACAACTAAAACAAAACTTCTCTGAATGTCACATTAGAGCACTTGATGCAGTCCACCACATGGGTGTGAGTGACTCCTTTGGGCGGGTGAAGGTGACATGGCCATGTGAACATCTCACATGGTAGTGTATATTGCTTGCTCAACAATATGTAAGGATTTGAGGGGGTTGAGTGTGGCTTGATAAGTGCTTGTTTATACACATTTTATCACATCATTTTATGTATATTGAGCATGATATTTATCAGGTATTTTTACTCATATCATGTATTTTGTGTTCTTTTATACAATCAGGGTGTGTGAATGTGGTTTGAGAAGAAACTAGCAAAGGTAGGGTTGTGGAACACTTTTGGAATGGCCGTGTGCCAGACCATGTGGCCTTATAGAGTTAATGTAGGAACACCAGAATAGTACATGGGTATTTCACACTACTGTGTGAGAGGCCATGTCTAACCTCGACTTTTACTTTTAAAACAACCACTGGGTGCAAGTTTTAGGTATCATTTACGGCAGTTTAAGAGGAGAAAAACACCTAGGGTTTTGGAGAGGAGGTCTTTGCATTGAAGGGGGCATTCTATCACTAACTTTTTATTGATTCCACTATCATTATAGCTATCAAGGGAGTTGCCGAAGGTGACATACCTAGCTTCATTGGAGTGATTTTTAAAGGTGTTGGAGCTGCTCATCAAGGCTATCATCACGGTCTCAAAGGGAGTTTTCTTTATAGAGTTTACTTGTTCTTATTCATTCATTGATTAGATTTTGTATTGCTCCATGGAGAGCTATACCGCTATAGGATACTTGGCCATGTGAACCCTAGAATCTAATCATGTATTGACTATTATTTTGCTTTCTTTAATTAAGTTTAATATTGAGTTTAAATCTTATGTTCTCATTTCCATACAATACATATTAGCTATTTTTAGATTAATTGTATGTTCTAATCACTCTAGTGATGAGAGAGATCACCTCTAGAGTTAGATTTACCAAGATTCAAGAGGGTTAAGATAGTGAGCCATGAGGTAGCGGAGAGTCCCCTTTCCCATCCGATTTGATTTTCTCTACCTTTATATTTCATGAGCTCTTTTCAATCATATGTGATGTGAGGTGTTGAGAGAACTCTCTATTGGGACCTCATATGAGATTAAGGATATTTCATCTAGAGATAGGGTTTGATCTATAGTTAGGAATTGGGTTAATCATTTGGGATCTCTAGAACTCTAAGCAATCATATGCGGTGTGAGGCATCAAGAGAACTCTCCACTAGGACCTTGTAGAGGACTAGTCATCCATTGCCTAGAGATAAGGACCAGTGTGTCTTTGGATTTTCTATGACTTAACTACACTTAGTAGGAAGCATTATATTAATCCAGTTCTTATCACAAGATTTTAGGGGAGCATTATCCGGATACCCATTCATATTAATTGACTTTCCTCTTATTTCTCTTATTGTTTGCTTGCTCTTCTCATTTACTTACTTGCGTGATTGATCATCTCACTTTTTTCTCTAGGCTAGATAACAAGGTTCTTAGTTACTACTAGTTCTTCTATATCCTATGGATTTGACTACCTGGTCCTCCATATCACTTGATTATGAGATAACCCATGCACTTGTGGGCACGTAAGGAGTGTGTCAGGGCTAAAAATAATCCAAACAAAAACATATACCATAGTTCATATATGATAAAGCAATAAAGCATATACTCAATAAGACAAGAAACATAAGATAGACACGGAAAGGCTTAGCCTTGTTGAAGTATAAGTCATCAACAAAAACATAGAATACAATGAACAAAAAGGAGAATATAAAGCATGCAAAGAATGTGTCGATCAATGGGATCACGATCTCTGTGGTGATGCTGAGTGTGATGATGATGGTGTTGTTGTAGGGGAGAAGATCGGTGTGGTGTCACTCTCAAAGTGATGTCAAATAATGAATGCTCTACCATGATAGTGGTCTGTCATGCCAGGATGGTGTGCACATCTCCCTAAATGACGGTTAAAGAACCTCGAAGCCTCAGCTGACGGTCCGCGAGGGACTCGGATAGATGGCTACCTAGGCTCTTGTAGCAACTCCTACTCCACATGTGGTCCCTCTGTCTCTATAGGTATGACGGATGGTGGTGGTGACTTGGTAGGGGCAGTTGGAGTCTCGGACATATCATCCTTATTCTCCTCGACTCATCCTCCAAGTCCTTAGTTAAAATGTATCCTTGAGATATGCCTATGGATTATACCATTACAGAAGGGTAACCAATCCTAATGGTGTCTGGGTGCTCATTCTCTCTATCTTGTGAATTGTCTTTATCAAACCCATCTTGAGAATGAGACGAGTGATGAATGGTCTAGTAAATAGATACCCCACATAGTGATATTGGCTCTAGTGGCACATGTAGTCGGCATAACATACTTGAGATAGATGGGCTCGCTTTGCATCATACTATGCAAGTAGAGGAGATCGAGGTGACTGAGCACTCTAATGTTGTCACCATGATCTATGACAATCCTACTGAGAAGGGCATGAATGTACCTATAGGAAGGGTGAGATAACTTAGTGGCCTTGGAAATAGCCATCTTGTACTACAAACCTCGGTATAGGGGAATGATAGATGTGACTAGGGGTAGAGGTTGACCCGAGATAATCAATAAGGAGCTGCTCATATTCCCTAGTATGGATAAAGTGCTTGTCATAGAGCTCCATAACTATCGAGAGCTAGGAAAGACTCATGTCATGGTACTGGTCAAAGACTTAAAATTAAATAAGATCTTTCTTGGCAAAATTGGAGGTCAACTGATTGAAGTTGAAAGATGTGAGAACCTCTAATTTGAGATCACGGTAAGCTAGCTCACGAATGATGATGAAGTGATTCCATATTCCAATGATGAGCACATGGACTTTGATATTTAAACCAACCTCCTCTAGAGGTTCTAGTCTATCACTCTGTTTTGCTCGAATTTAAGGTGCCAAAGTCACTCATAACTTTGTTGGTGCTTGATAAGTGCTAAATAGTTAATATTTTCATATTATTTATACTTCATTCAGCTTGGATTTTGACATGTTTAGAATCTAATTAATATGAAATTTCATTCTTTTGTTCACCATGGCCTTTGTTTCTATTTTAGGGGAATAGAAGTGAATTCAGGGGTGTTTTGAAGCAAAATGGGCCAAGTTGCTGAATCAAAGCTTCACCATGGCTCACAACGGGCATGGTAACAAGTTACCTAATAAACGCCTAAATGTATGTATTTTATACATATTTGTATGCATGATTTGTATACTTTATTGATGAATCAATGCCCTTTTATGGTCTAAATTTGTTTCTTTTGTGTTACAGGCATAAAAGAAGCCTAGGTGAGCTTGATAACATGATTCAAGAAGAAATCAGCGCTGAAAACACCATTTTAGAGCCTCGAGTACTGTAGCATTAATTTAGTAGCCTGTAGCACGAAGACTTGAAGAAAATGCAAAGTCTACAGTTTCATACGGGTAGCCATACGGACGTGAAGACGAGAGCATGCGTACTCAGAGCAATTTCATCAGAAAGCTTACACGTAATTCTGGCAATTGATTGAAAACTTCAAGGCCATGTGATGAGCAGCTTGCCGGTCGCATACCATCCCGGGAGGGGTATTAAGAGGATTCTAAGGCATATTTTTAGAGGAGAGGAGTCTTGTTCTTAGATCTCACCACCGCCATTCTAGATCCTAAGTTAGAAGAAGGCTTTAGAGGTGCATTTCCAAGGGTGGGAGTTGATCAGAGAACATGATTTGGCTAGATCTACTCCTAGGGGCACACTTGTAGGAGGTCTGACAGATGACAAAGAAGCTTCTCCACGGGGTTTCTCAAGCGTCATTCAGCTTCTCATTCTTGATGGAGTTGATGTTATTTTCTTTAGTTGTTTACATGGGCTCTATTGTATGTTATTATCATGAACCACTAAATCCCAAGGTCACCAAATGTAGGTGAACCTTGGGGGTGAATTTGTGTAGTTTGGGTGCTTTGATTTATCTATTGCAATTAGTGTGTTTTTGATCCATGTTGGGTGCATTTCATGATATTGATATGCATGAGAACTCTGTATCAATTTTTTAGCTTATATTAGGTTGTGTGACCATCGCCCTCTAGTATTAGACACATCTAGCTTGGATGGTAAGCATGTATGAATACACCATGACCATCGGGTATTTTTGTACCTTTGCTAATAGTAGGGTTGAACCTAGTGTGTGTTTCAACCCTAGCTTGGGATTTCCTTGCCTGTAATGTAATCATAGAGAGGATTTTTGTCGAAAGAAATTTTTGTATCAATACTTGTACCGATTAGGGGTCCACTTCGTGATCATCGGGTTGGCTCTATCTTAGAAATCCCTTGGTCTATACCACCACTTGCATGATGATCTTAGCATCCTTCTCCCACTTTAGTAGCCCCTAGGGGATTCACATCCGTGACCATTCTCACATCTTGATCCTCACCCGTGTTTTGCCTTCACTGTAGACACTTTAGTCAAGTTTTCTTATTTCTTTATAGTTTTAGCACAACACTTAAATTGGTAGGTCAAACAACACGCAAAGAGGAAGTAAGTGGGTAGCTTCTCGGGGCCTTGGGAATTCGACCCTCTGCTGTGTGCGAGGATATTACTTGATGACCCATGCACTTGTGGGATCATGACCATTATCACACACGTTATCTACACTTACCACTACTGTTATTAAGCCGTGGTAGCATGAAACCACTGGAACCAACATAAAAGCCACAACGGCCTCACAATGGCCTTACAATGACGCTGTTGTAAAACCATCATGACCATGATCTATCTACACAACACCTAAAGAGCCGTGCTAGAACACGACTTGGAGCCCAAGTAATAACTTACTCACCAAGGGCATCACAATGCTCGTGGCAAGGCCATGACAGACTCAATCCTATAAATACTCTAGTTTTCTCTAAATGGGGAGAGATTTTTTTACCGAATAAGGTAGGGCGCCAGAGTTCTGGAGATCTAAGCAACTGGAGATGACTTTTCAAGTATATTTCAGTAGATTCTAGCTGGAGATCTGAGTGGTCGGAGATCTTGCTTGAATAAGTTAGCACACATCTCCATGTATATGAGCACCGCTTTTTGTGCCTTGATCCTCGTGTTGCGTAAAAAGTCTCACAAATTGTGCTTTCATGACCTATCTTTACTTTTTTTCTCTAAATGCCTTCACAACCCTATTTGTACAAAAGAAACACCAAATATAATTTATGAGACATAAAAACATGATCAAAATGATGCTCAATGCAAGTAAAACATATAAATAAATATGTTTACTCAAGCACTTATCATCAAGTAATACCTCATGGATGAGCACGAGGGTTATATTTCCCGTGAATGATGAGAAGCTACTATTATTTCCTTTTTCACCTAATCAATAGCCTAAACATTTATGTTCTTTCTTTAATCTACTTCTACAATATATTACACAATACAATTAGAGAATTGTTAAGCACAATTGGAAAGGAGTTTAGAGGTTGTATGATAGTTATCTTGAGTATTACTTATGGTAGGTATTTAGTGTGATAATAGTGTTCTAGAATTTGATAGGGGCAATTCAAAAGGCAAACTAGTCCCAATCTCTTGGCAACTAGGTCTAAATAACTTGGAACTTAAGATGGAATCTCTTTATCCCAAACCTCTTATATTTGCCTTAAGTATGGGAATTTCACAAGAAGGGCGAGATAAAACCCTAAGCCTAAGGGACAATTAATCCCTAATCTAGAGATCTAGCAATATCTAACTTCTTAGAGCATGTATAGATCTAACATAGCATGGGTATCCTAATGTGGGGGAATATATTCCTCATCCACATTAACATGAATATCATTCAAGCGAACATGCAATGATTCACTAAATCTAGGAAGATTTATTGGATTAAATAATCAAGATTTATAAATAATAATTGAGGTACCTAGATATACAATTCCCCTCGAATTAGGTTCCTATGGATCATAAAATAAACAATTAAAGCAAGAGAAAACCATAAGACCAAAGAAAGAATAGATATGTGTTCAAAGTATTCCTAAACTGACTCTCTCCAATAGGTCTCCAAAGGTTGAGAATGAGAGGATGCCAAGCTTGACTAGATGATACATGTCACTCGGACCTTCTTCTGAGGATGATCGTTGATTTCCTCTTGAGAAACTCAGTGGAACCTGATGGAATATGGGAGAAAACTCATTTCTAGCTCTCAAATCTCCAGAACTCTGATCACCCTACCTCATTCGGCAAAAGAATCTCCCTGATTGCAGAGAAACCTAGGGTTTTTATAGTGTTTGAGTCTGCCACGGCCTCACCAATTGCATTGTGATCCCCATGGTGAGTAAGTTATTACTTGGGCTCAAAGTCATGTACTGGCAAGGCTCTTTGGGTGTTGTCTGGTCAGATCATGGTCGTGATGGTTACCACAATGGCCATTGTGAGGCCGCTGTGGACTCTGTTTTGCTTTTAGTGATTTCATGCTGTGACGGCTTGATAACGGTAGTAGTGAGTGTAGAAAATGGGCGTGGTGACTTGCCATCACGCCCATTGATAAGAGCCTAAATGTATGCATGTATATGTTTGGATGCTATTTCGGATGAATCAGTGCCGTTTGTTTCCTAAATTGGTTATATTCTTGTTACAGGCCTTGAAGAAGCTAAAATGAGCTCGAGAACGCAATTGGAATGAAATCAGCACCAGAAATCGCAATTTTGAAGTAATAACACTGTTGCGGCACTGTAGCAAGGAAACCGGGTCCTACATGAATCAGGCTGTGAACCTTATGGGCATTGCGTGCCCATGCACAGCCCGTGAGACCCGGTGGAGAATCTGGAGCAAGCACTGTAGATAAATCACTGTAGTAAAAGTATTGTAGTTGGTTATTGTAACAGAGCACTGTAGCACCGACCCGGGTTTTTGTGAGCGGAAAGACAGTGAGCCATGCGGGCACAGTGTGGCCCACGCATTGCCCGCGCGCCTTGGGGTAGATGGCTTTTAAGTAAACTAGGGCTTGTTTTTGACAATTGGCTTTTTCCCATCTATCATCATCTCTTTCCCATCTTGGAGGCTCTCGGAGGGGGCAACTTCATAGGAGCTAATTGAGGCCGAATTTGATGATCTAAAGAGGAAAAATTAAGGGGAGAAGCGTCAATGGGCAAGATCTTCATCGATTCCACCCTTGAGATGCTTGGAGACGACGAGGGAAGCCGCCCCCCCATTGCAGCGTTCGTGGAAGACATTACATGCCATTCCTCTTCCTCTTCTTGTTCTCATTGCTTGAGGGAGTTTTTATATGTATTTATTAGTTGTTTTCATGAACCTATCTTGTTTAGTTTATTATATGAACGGCTAAACCCCAAGGTCACAGGATGTCGGTGAACTTTGGGGTGAACTTGTGTTATTGAATGCTTTGATTTGCTTAATGTATGTGGTTTTGTTCATGGTTTTAAGCTTGGTGCACTTCTATGTGTTGATCTTGCATGAGAACTCTGTAATTGAACTTCTAGGTTGTACTCAGCACGTGACCACTTCTTGTTTTCTTGACGTGTAGGATGCCGAACAAGCAAGTTGCTTCTAAGAGTCCTAGGAATGAAGATGTACCTACCGGCGACCTTCATTTCATGCAACCCTAACATCGGGCTCGGTATATGACTTTGAAGACTAAACCATTCGGCATTACTCGAACCTTTGATTGGGACGTCCTAAAAAATTTAGGTTTGGCTGACAAGGTGTTGAGTTTGATCTCCCACAATGGGTGGGACAAAGTGTTTGCAATTGAAGAAGTGGCCTACCACGAGATTACATTGGAAGTGCTGAGCACTATTGAGGTTGTCCGACTGCATGTGGTCACTTTTCGTGCACTCGGTGTAACGCGCACTATGAGCGATCTACAATTTGGAATTTACCTGGTATGATAAAGAGTTCATCAATCTACCTTCTTCCCGTGAGCTCCCTATAGGCTTTTCAGCCTGGATGACTCACACCCGATTCTAGAACATGATCTCGGGATTTAGATCTAATGAGTCAAAGAAGATGCCCCGCCTACTTAAACCTGAGCACCGCTACATACAAGGGCTATTTAGTCGAGGCATTGTGGGTCATAGTGAAAGTACCGGGGAAATCACGCGTGCTAACCTATTTATGCTGTATAGTATGATCGAGCGGTACCCGATCAACCTGGGACATCTTTTCACTGACCTGCTTGTTCGCCAGGGGACTTATACACGCCTTGGGGCTATCTTTTCTAGACTGTATATTACATGCCTAATGCGAGGTAAGGGCTTGATCGCACCCACCATAGGCATGCAGGTTATTGGTGGCACTACCCTTCTTGGGATGGCCACATTATATGCCATGGGACTAGTAGAACAATGTGGGGGCGGATATGCTCTCATTCATCATTCATTCACGGGCGAGCGCATCGTTGATCCCCCATCACAGTCTGAGTCTAAGCTTGAGGAAGGGGCACCAGTTGAGCTTCGTCTATAAGAAATTTAGAGCGAGATTCAGTCCCTTTGACACGGACATCAGGAGGCCATGATCTTACTTGGTCAGCTGACAAGGGATATGAGCGAGGTTCTCTCATTCATTCGCCGTCTTCATCTTCTACCGGTATCTCTTCTAGAACCACCACTTCCACTGCACTGGAAGCACCTGCAGAAACCCGTCCCAAAGATTGAGAGAGCAGCACTTTTTTTTTTGTTATCTTTTACTGTTTCATGTGTTTCCATTTGGTCATGTTTTGCACTTTTCAGCTAGCAAGGGTTCTTAACCTGCTAAACTTGTATTTTCTTTTATGGTCTATTGTTTTCTTTTATCCCTATTTTTGTTATTAGAATTGTTATGGTCTATCTGTGTAGGAACGCCGAGATGTGGGTTCCACCTCCTCTTTCCTCTACAGTTTTGACATCTCCATGTTCGTGCGTGCTCCATACATTCTTCTACATCGAAATGGGGCAGTCTCTTTTTACCCTTGCATTTTCTTTTTATATCTTTTTGTTCCCCACTATATACTGTTGATTATTGTACATTGATGACAATGTATGTCTCTAGGTGTGGGGATGGGTCATTTCATACCTTTGCATGCTTGTTGACCAATGATATCTATGATCTAATGTTAAGGACTTCCCTAGTGAAAAGAAGGATAGATATGAGTTGCTATTTTTATGATGTGTGAAATGAAGTTCTATTCCTACTTTAGTGCTTTCTATAAAATTGTCTAGCACATGCTTCAACCTTGTTCATTCTGACTAGCCCATTGCTATGACTTAAGGTGTTAGGGTTGTTAAACTCTACATTCAATGATCACCTAAGAGCTCCTGGCACTCATGTATTTTTTCTTTTAGTCCTAAGTGAAGTTTTGCATGAAAAAGGTCAGGAGACATGAACTAAGGCTTGTATATATTTGTTTTGAAAAAAAAAAAGGAGTCTATGTCAGTATTTCTCTGCTCGTGTAGCATGAATGCGTCTATATAGGCTTGTAATTGAGTAAGTTGGGTGGATCTTGTGCCTAATCAGCATGTGCATTCATAAGAAAGATTTTGTGCAAGTCTATGTTAGGCAGACTCATAGAAAAAAACAATTAGTGATTGATCTCCTGAACCCTTTCATGCATTCGTTTAGAACCTAGAGTTTCTACTGAGGACCGAAAGACACTTGGTTGATCATTAAGGGCGATTTTAGCAGCCCTGACACCTGTGGCCATAACACGTGGAGTGATTAGGAAGAGCAGGGGATGAAGTACGCACACACTCACGTGGGAGCACTTTAGTTCGGATGGAACTATCTCTGATGTGTTGACTGTTTGCAACTCATTATCTTGATTTCATTTCATTCATGCTTATGGAGTCCTCTACTCTTGAGCTTGAAGTCATACATTTAGCCTCTTATCGTTATCCTCATGTTTTTCATGTTTTGTTTGCTTGAGGGTAAGCAAAAACTCAGGTGTGGGGATGTTTGATAAGAGCCTAAATGTATGTATGTATATGTTTGCATGCTATTTTGGATGAATCAGTGCCGTTTGTCGCCTAAATTGGTTATATTCTTGTTGCAGACCTTGAAGAAGCTAAAATGAGCTCGAGAACGCAATTGGAGTGAAATCAGCACCAAAAATCACGTTTTTGAAGTAATAACACTGTTACGGCACTATAGCAAGGAAACCGGGTCCTACTTGAATCAGGTTGTGAACCTCACAGGCAGTGCACGTCTGTGCACTGCCCGCGAGACCCGTTGGAGAATCTGGAGCCAGTACTGTAGAGAAATCATTGTAGCAAAAGTATTGTAGATGGTTACTGTAGCAGAGCACTGTTGCACCTACCCGGGTTTTTGCGAGCGGAAAGACAGTGAGCCATGAGGGTACGGTGCGGCTCATGCACCGCCCGCGCGGATCGGGGTAGATGGCTTTTAATTAATGCTAGGGATTGTTTTTGACAATCGGCTTTTTCCCATCTATCATCATCTCTTTCCCATCTTGGAGGCTCTCGGCGAGGGCAACTTCACCGGAGCTAATTGAGGCCAAATTTGATGATCTAGAGAGGAAAAAAATTGAGGGAAGAAGTGTCATTGGGCAAGATCTTCATCGATTCCACCCTTGAGAAGCTTGGAGACGCACGAGGAAGTCGTCCCCATTGCGGCGTTCATGGAAGACATCCGCGCCATTCCTCTTCCTCTTCTTGTTCTCATTGCTTGAGGGAGTTTTTATATGCATTTATTAGTTCTTTTCATGAACCTATCTTGTTTAGTTTTCTTATATGAACGGCTAAACCCCAAGGTCACAGGATGTCGGTGAACTTTGGGGTGAACTTGTGTTATTGAATGCTTTGATTTGCTTAATGCATATGGTTTGTTCATGGTTTAAGCTTGGTGCACTTTTATGTGGTTATCTTATATGAGAACTTTGTATTTTCAACTTCTAGGTTGTACTCGTGTGTGACCATCACCCTTGTACTAGACACACCTTGTTTAATGGGGATTTATGTATGAACACTCCGTGACCATTGAGTGTGTCATACCCCTCCAACCATTAGGGCATGACCTAGGTTGAGTATCGACCCTAATTAGAAATTTCCCTGTGCATTTTGCAATCATAGGAGGATTTGGCCGGAAGAGATTCCGAGCCAATACTCGTATGGGATTAGGGATCATCGCCGTGACCATCGGGATGATCTATCTCTAGATCTCTCTTGGCCTGAACCACTATGTGCTTAGAATTTCTAGCATTCTTCTAACCCTTAGTAACCCCAGGGGGATCCACATCCGTGACCTTCCTCATTTCTTGATTTTCATCTTCTCAGTCGGTTTATTCGCAATTACTTGTTTAGTTTTACTTTTGTTCATAGTTTAAATCTCAAGTGAATTGTAGGTTAGACAATGAGTGGAAATGAATTAAGGATAGCTTCTTGGGCTCAGGGAATATGACCCTCTCATACGTGCACGAGAGGTATTACATGACGACCCCGTGCACTTGCGTGACACTCATCACCCGTTGTGAGCCATGGTGAAGTCTTGATTCGGCAACTTAGTTTATTTTACTTCAAAACCCCCCTGAATTCGTTTCATTATTCTTAAAACAAAAGTAAAGACTATGGTGAACAATAAAATGAAATTTCATTCTAATGCGGTGCTAAACATGTCAATTTCCATGCTAAATGCAGTGTAAATAATATAGAAAATATGATCTTTCTCGCACTTATCAGCAACACAAGTAGTTTTATGCATTATTTCATTTATTTTTAGTTTTAGTTTTAAAAATCTAGTGATTTAATAAAGAGTGGTACTTAATTTAATGGTGTGAAGGTGACTCATCTCTATTGAATTTTATGAGCAAAATTTGTTGAGGAGTTTAGTATTATTACTAGGTATTTTTTCATGCCTTTTTACAAAGGGATAGACCTTAGTATTTCACTGCTTATAGCACAACGGGCATGGTACAACTGTTATACACCCGTTATGATGCACGGGTAGAGTGATGAGTTTTCTGGAAAATTTGGGCGAGTTTGTCACGGGCTCACAATGCTCGTGGTTACGACCGTGATGATTAGTCACGGCCATTCCACAGAGCATGCTATATCTCTAAATTTTCCAGAGAAATGGCATTGTCTTACAGCACCCATGGTGCGGCCGTGGTAAGCATAATGAGGCTTTGAATGACTATTACCAACACTTAGAAACTTTTTAAGCCCTAGCTAAGTTGACAATGGCCCCATAACAGGTCCGTATATGCTGTGGTGCCTCAGGGAACTGAATCGATGAATAACAACTGTTATATGGTTGTTGTGAAGACCCTTACAAGGTGATATAGGGTCACCAATGGCTGACCCTTGACTTTTCTCACTCGAAAGTTGGCTTCCTCTTTTCCACTTCATTGGGGAACCCTCCTCAATGATCATTTAGTGACTTTGAGAGGTTTTGGAACTATTTATGCACGATTTAGCACCAGATCTCATTGATTTTCACCGTGAAACAATCTTCTCTTCCTGGCAGATTTTGTAAGAAATTTCTAAAAACCTTTTAAATCATGATTTTTATGATGTATAAATGGCATGAAATAGTTTAGTGTTGCTTAGTGAATGTTTATACATGAATTTCAATCAAACCGAACCAATGTATGAAAATTTTTCACCATTGTCATGCTTCACAATGGCCGTTCCATGATGAACACGGGTTGTTGTGATGACCTGTGTTCAAATTTTGAATCAAGCATAGATGAGTCACAACGGGCTTTGTGCTCCCATTGTGAGGCTATTAATAATTTTTTCCCGCTTATCTTGCCCTAGCAACACCTAGCGATGGGGTCTACTCGTTATCACGAGCCGTTGCCCCATTTTAATAGACAATGGATGTACCATGGGTGTTGTGCACCTATGGTGGCCCTAGAACAGTGCACAACAGAGCTACTAAATTACACAATAGGCCTTTGTGTGCCCATCGTAGTCATCCTGAGGGTCATCATGGCCTTGGTCATAAGTGTGTTGAGACTGTTATGGTTATATAACGGCTGTTGTGTACTTGTTGTGCACTAGTTGTCCATTCCTACATTGCATTTTCCATATATTATTGATTAATTTTCAGTATTCTTTATGAATTACAGGTTATGGGTTAGAAGGGAATTACCAGTGGTGCACACGTAGAGGCCGAGAAGAAGAAGAAGATCAGAGAGTCTTCTTGGCCAAATATTTCATGGTTCGGTGATACTGAGCATAGGGCCTATTACAAGAGGCTTGTGGATCAGAGGTTTGTAGAGGGACATTGGATTGATTGGCCGACACTTTCGAGTGCATAGGTATTACCACGAGGTATGTGACCTTATTTCTATTTAGGGGCTATGATCAATTTTTGGCATCGATGAGCCAACTAACTGGGAGCTCACGATGGAGGTCATGAGCTATTTCTAGCTAGACCATACCATCCTCAGCCTGGGGTATTGGGAGACCATCAGCTTCCAGATATTTGGGGTGGAGTACCTGATGTCATGCACAGATTTTTCTGTGATGATGGGGAGCTCGTTGATGAGGAGTACACATGCATCGAGTTGTATTCCCTAACTCCACGTCGACTTGCCGCTCCACCCGAGTCTGATTAGGTCTAGAACCCGGATCCTTCGAGGTCACTGAGACTTACATTTATGGACCTCAAAGGCATATGTCATTGTCTGTGCAGCATTTAGGTATCTCTACGCCATCTTATCTAGGACACTGACTAGATGAGGTGATAGCACAGGGGTCATGAACCTCCGAGATCTTTATTTTTTATGGAGCATGGTAGCTAGGGAGCCGATTCACATTAGTCACATGCTAGCCTGGCAATTAAGACATCTGTCTCAAGACCCTCACATGGCGACCATATTTCTTGGTCCTTACATCACCAGGCTTGCATGGGGCTTGGGTTGATCAAATACAATGCCAGCATGCATCATATAGGGGGCATGCAACTACTCAGGGTCACCACATTCCGGGTGATGTGCATGATTGAGAGACGAGACACATCCCACAGGGTGTAGTTATGGGTGGTCCATAAGTTTGACTCTGAGTCTTCGAACCATGAGGAGTCACTCTTAGAGACCACTACCACCGCAGCTTCTTTCCAATCCCTGGCTATAGTTCTTGTTATTGTTTCTACTGCTGCTCCCTCTTCCTCTACTATGACACCCGACTCCATGAGCTCTTGAGGAGCACTTGGCTCGCCCTAAAGGAGGGTCACGGTGAGAATTGAGGGTCTACTTCAATAGATCCTAGTGCATCTGCAACTCTAGGACTCCTCATCCACTATAGCGCCTACTTCATAGATAGAATCAGCTCCAGTAGCGCCAGAGTCTCCTCTAGCTTTATCAACACCACCCATCCTCCACCGATCCTATACAAAGCCAGACTTTCCACGTTGACTTCCACCATTTTGATTTTCTTCACCATTTTTGTATATGCATTTTTCGATCAGTATATTGTACATTTCATTTCAGCAAGGGATATTTATCCAGCTGCTTCTGTACTTATTTTGATCATAGTGGATTTTATTTTATAGTATTTTACTTTATTCTCGCATCTAATTACTTCATTTATGTCTCCATCAGGGTTTGAGGTGATTGGGTGCTATATTGGCCCCCACAATTCAGAGCCTGGGCAAGGGTAACTTCACTCTTTTATTTTCTTTATTATTATATGTGACTACACTTGTGTATGCATGCATATATTTTGGATAATGTACATCTTTAAGTGTGGGGAGGGAGTGTATAATTGCTTTGCTTTATGCGATATTGTGCAAATTTTTAATGTGAAAGTTTTTTAGAAAATGGTGCTCGTACTTTATATACATGCTAATGATGACCTATGAAGGCATTGCACTTACTTGTTGGAGTTTCTTCAGTGTAGGGACATGATATATTATAATAGCATTTTTTTTTCTTTGCCTCTTAAGAGTTTGACTGCTCTGTGAGTTTTTGCTCTATCTTGTGTCCCTCTTGAGTCCACCATGCACCTTATGTCTGCCTAGAAAGTGATGTTTTATAGTAGGGGTATTGTTAGTGTTTGTCATATTCTTGTTTTAGTTTAAATGTGTTGATAGCAGAAATAACTATCTTTTTTGTAGTGCATAGTCACTCCTAACAAGTCGGATACAAAAAGTATACCCTAGTGGGAGAGAGGGTTTCCTCCTGGGAAGTGTGAAGGCTATTGCTTGTGAAAAAAAAGAATGTCTTTATGAATGAGAAACATTGAAAAGTTAGGCCAAATAAAACCCTGAACAGTTTTTGTAATACGATGTAGACTATAAGATAATGGACCAGGAGGCCGACACTTGGGAAAGTATTTTTTGCCATAGAGTAGACTACTCATTGTAGAGGCATGCTTATGCTACCTGGTATTTAATTTCTCCCTTGCACTACTGAAACTCCATATTTAGTTGGCTAAGTTTAAGCACTTATTATGTTCTTTAGTTTTATCTTTTCTATTTGCTTTAGCATAAGCAAACTCTTAAGTGTGTGGATATTTGATAAGTGCTAGAAAGTTATATTTTATACATCATTTACACTGCAATTAGCATGGAATTTGACATGTTTAGCACCTAATTAGTATTAAATTTCATTCTTTTGTTCATCACGGTCTTTATTTCTATTTTAGGAAAAAGAAGAGGGTAATTTTAGCAAAAATTTACTAAGTCTCTGAATTAGAGCTTCACCACTACCACAGCGTGCCCTGTGGTGGCACCTCACCACGGTCGTTATCCATGCTCAACACTCGCCGTTATCAGCCGTAGCATCATACCCAAGTAATCTTACTCACCACGGGCATCACAACGCTCGTGGTGAGCCCGTGGTGGACCTCGATCCTACATAAATATCATTTAGGTTTCTCTATTTTTAGACGTATTCTTTTGTCGAATAAAGGTAGGGCACTGAGTTTTAGAGATCCGAGTGGTCGGAGATGACTTTCAAGCATATTTCAGTAGATTCCGGGTGAGTTTTGTCAAGGATAATCCACCGATCATCATTAGAGGAGGGGCACAAAGGTGTTCGATGTCATCTTGTCAAATATGGGATCCTCTCACCCTCAATCTTGGTAGACCTATTTGAGAGAGTTAGTTTAGGAATTTTTTAAAAGCTTATCTATTCTTTGGTCTTATGGCTCTCTCTTACTTTAATGCTTTATTTTATGATCTATAAGAACCCAATTCAAGGGGAATTGTATATCTAGGTCCCTCGATTATTGTTTATGAATCTTGATTGATAATTCAATAAATATTTCTAGTCTTTTGTGAATCATTGCGTGTTTTTTTGATTGATATTCTTGTTAATGTGGATGAGGAAGATATGCCCCCACATTAGGAGACCCATGCTTTATTAGATCTAGGCATGCTATAAGAGGCTAGGTGACACACCAATTTGTGTGCGTGTACCGCAAATGCACGGATGTTAAAGTAATAAAATACACAGTTAGTCGGGTAGTGATAAATGCTTGAGTAGACATATTTCTCGATATGTTTTCATGCTTTGAGCATCATTTTTACTATGGTTTATGTCTCATATAGTGTATTTGGTGTACTTTTGTGTAATTAGGTTGTGAATGCCTTGAAGGAAGAAAAGAAGAAAAGATAGGTTATAAAGACACATTTTGGGAGATTTTGTGCAACTTAAATATTAAGACACAAGAGGAGTTCATGTACATGGAGGTGTGGGCCAACTTCCAAGAGAATTCAAGCCAATTTTTGGGTTGGAAGAGCACAAAGGCAGCCACACAACAATGTCCCTACTTGTGTGACATAGTTATGTTTGCCATAACATATAAGAGTCACCGAGATGGAGCAGTTCCTCGGACTACTCCATTTGATGGACTTGTATATTGATTCCTACACTGGCTATTGGTACATTTTCTTGGATCAAGGAGATAACCCTAATTCAAAAAGCTCAACACTCATACGCCTTGTCTTTAGGCACTGCATCGAACAAAATTCTCTTTGTCTCGCCTCTAACAAGATATATTTCTCAATCATCATCAAGATAAGCAAAGATGCAACTATGGCAATCATGTATAATGAAATTGCAATCCAAGATAAAACATAGAAGGAACTCAAGAAAACTCCATAGGCAATGTAATTAAACAAATCAAACAAAAAACATCTCAAGATTCATAATCTAGGGCACCAAAGAATGGTTTAGCCCTTCATGGTTTTACACAATATTGAATCGATAAGGATAAGAAAGAATCCATAAAGACTCCATTTTTACTTCCCAAATCTCACCAATGGCACTTGATGAGTGCATTTTATATAGACATTTTATGTACCTTATTTCATGAATTGCTTGTCTTTTTGCATTCATTTTATGGAGATGAATTTTAGCGTGAAACAGAGTTGGAATGCACTTTTAAGGGCAAACATGGTTGGAAAGCATAGCCACTCTTTTGACCATGCAGTCCCAGGACTTAGAGAATTTCAGCCAACTAAGGAAGCACTCCTATGCTTGGAAGCATGGGCGCTTTATACCCGTGTCCTTCATCGGAATTTGCACAAATTGAAGAGCATGGCTTTCAACGCCCTAGCCCTTGGCTTGATCTTGTTGTGCTCCCTTGCTCTTGTTGTGCTTTCTTTTAACCTATGGAACAAAGTGAACAAAGCCGGTACTCGCCCATGTACACCTTGGCGTAAGTAGCCGATCGAGCACTATGAGGGATCAACCGCAAGACTCTTGGTGACATCTTACTAAGGACAACATGCACTATAAACCAAGTACACGGATGTGTACATTTGAATGAGAATATAGCTCATCCCTGCAGGCAGTGTGTCCATCAAGTGCGATATAATCGATGAGTGAAGAAGAAGAATTTCTGGGAGATACACGGCAAGAGTTTAGAAGAACACGGGTCGACACACCCTTGCGTGTGTCCACAAGTGCACAGGTCGTTCAAGTAATAAAGTGTACCCAACGGGTCAGGTAGCCGAATCCACAGGGAACAAGGTTATCGAGTACTAACTCGCTTCCTCTTCTATCTAGCCTAATGATCAATTGCATGATGTGATGATCTAATGTGTAAAAATATGAATACCGAAGATGAATATGCAAGGGTAAAAATAGAGAGAGATCTCAATCAGTAAAAGTGGGGTATTCGGGTAATGTTCCCCGAGGATTTAGGGTATTAGTTACCAGTGTGCAAAGTGTTTCTAGAATGAGTAGGTTAAGTCGTGGAAAATCAAAAAGGTAATCGGATCCTACTTCTAAATCACTCGATACTAGTCCCTCTACGAGGTCTCGAGTGGAGAAATCTCAATCTCAACTCATCACACCACATATGACCGCATAGCACTCTAGGGATTCCAAAGGGTGTGTCGATTCCTAAGAATAGACCTAACTCTACCTCCAGGTGAAAGGTCCCAAACCCTCTATGAGGTCCTAGTGGAAAACTTTCTCAATCTTAACACTTCACACCACATATGGTTGCTTAGAGCTTAGGGAATACGGAGATAGAATACACCAATCGGAGGGGAAAAGGGGGCACTCCACTATCTCATGACTCACCCTCTCAACCCTCTTCAATCTTGAGGTTCTAACCCTAATGGAGACACCTCTCTCACCAAGGTAAAAAAATCATGCAAACCAAACAACCATAAGATCAATAAGGCAAAGCAAGCATTAGGCAAACAAGCTTGAAACTCAACCAAACTCGGATTAAATAGAAACATAAATCAAATCCACACAAGATTAGAATCCTTGGGTTCACAAGCCCAAATACCCTCTACGGGTGACACACCCTTGTGTGTGTGTACGCAAATGCACCGGTTATCGAAGTAATAAAGTACCCCGGTGAGTGGGTAGTCATATCCATGGGGAATAGTTGTTAGGAAGCAAGTAGTGATGCTATTTAGTTATCGAGTGAGCCAATTTGTGATTTGAGTGAACAATATCAATGCAAATAAAAATAAAAAGAGATAGGAAATGTAATAAGGATAAGGAAAGGTAATCTGATTGAAATGTAGGGTACCCGGACATTGCTCACCCTAGGATTATTGTTTCAAGTGCAAGACCGATTACTATGCCTCCTAAATGATGTTTAACAAGTCATGGAAATCCAAAAGGCACACGGGTCCTAAACCTAAGGTCAACCATGACTAACCCTATACTATGCCCCGCAGAAAGGGGATACTCTTGACGCATCACACTTTGTAAGGTTGCTTAAAGCTCTAGGGAATCCAAGTGATAAACACTATTCTCTAATATAGATCTAACCCTTTAGTTCAGGCGAAAGACTACTAGTCACAATTAAAGCCCCACACTAAGGATTACTTCAATACTTCACTGCTGTTGTAGGCAACTCAAGCCCCATGAGAGTTTTATCTCTTAGCACTTCACTCTATCATGACCACAAAGAACTCTTGGAATGTGGAGGTAGGATAAACCACATCAAAGGGAAAGGGGCGCTCCGCTACCTCTCGACTTACTCTCTCGTCCCTTCTCCAACCTTGCTTTGTCGAACCCCTAATGAAGTGTCACTCATTCACAAGGATTACCAAGATAGATTCTCAACCCTAGTGTCACTCTAAGGGAAAATCAATTCAACAAGCATTCAAGATTGAAACTCAATTAGAACATCAATTAAAAGAAACATAATAAGAGTCAATGAAACAACATCATCCTAGGGTTTACAAGTCCAAGCACCTACTAGGGGTTTAACTCTCCATGGAGTAATACACAAGAAAAATATGAAATTAAGAGTAAATGCATGTAATCCATAGATAAAAACCCCTTGTAGTCTATATCGATGGTCTTGTGGAGCTGCCTCGTCTTCTCCAAACGTTTCCTTATCAAGCCTAGGGCACACCTCGCCGAATCGACGCCGACGAAAGCTCCCCTAATAGCTCTCTTCCAAAGGAACTTGATTTCCAAGGCCATAGGACCACTCTAAAAAAACCCTAGCAAAAAGCCTCTCCAAACACTAGATACGAGCACCTCTATAGATGGGCAAAAGATGGGAAAAAAATATTTCCAAAGAATCCTCAAAATGCGGTATTTATAGGGTATAGAATCGGGCATCTACATGGGTGTGTGGAATTTCCACATGGCTGTGTGGATTTCGGGATCTTCATTTCCTACACTTTGTGAAGAGTAATCGCTACAATGATTTTGCTATAATATTTTTGCCACAACAAACCGCTATGCAGATTGCCAAAAAATTCTCCCAAAAGCCACTCTTTTTCATCGAGGCCACATGAATGGGCACACATCCATGCTATAGATCGTGCCGCGTCTTCAATTAAACCACATTAACTGAAGCTCTTGCTAATGTTGCACAAGTCGAATATATGAGTGTGACCGCCTTTTGTGCCCCTCCACTTTACGTATTCACTTGAGCACAATGGAAGTTATCACACACCCACATGTCTTTGAGCATAACTTGCATCTTCACGTTTGTTCAATCCAAGAAACTTCATCAAGAATCGCGTCCGCGATCTACTTTTGCTTCCTTTCTTCCAAAATAGTCTCCACAACCCTAAATGCACAAAAGAATACAAATACACATGAATAAGCGATAAAAATCTAATAAAAAGTAATGCTCAATGTAAGAAAAAGAATACTCTAGTACATTTATACACAAGCACTTATCAAGGAGTTTAGCTCTCCATGAAGTAATATACAAAAACAAAACCATCAATGAATGAAAATATATATAAAAGCCATAGAAATAACCGCCCCCCTATATCTGAACTGATGGCCTTGATGGAAAGCTTCAACGCCTTGATGGAATCCACTCTGAAGCTAGGGTCACCGGTGGCTTCCTTGATGCTATGAAGGAGAAGGAATCGATTAAAGTTGATGAAGAAACACCTCCTAAGCCGGAAAGACCTCCTCTCCAAACACTAGCCACATCACATATCAAGAGCCGCACAAAAGATATAAAAGAATAGGGAAAAATGGCTATTTATAATCAGAAATCGGAGCTATCACATGCCTTGACCCGTTCGGGTTAGAATTGACTCGCCCGGTGGAATTCTCGACCCGATCACATCGAATGCATGTTTTCGTTATAATACTTCTACAGTAATTTGATATGGTACTTTGCATGGACAAGGTTCCAAAACTCTTCTCTTGAGGCCACATGGATGGGTACAATTCCGAGTTGTAGGTTGTGAGGCTTCTTGTCGCCTCAACCATTATTAGAATGCTCTTGAAGTCTTCACACAAGTTGGGACATGGGGATGTGGCTACCTTTGTGCCCTTCCAACTCAAAATCTTACTTGAATTCACTTGGACGTTGGTACACACCCTCATGTGTATGAGCTCCACTTGTGTCTTGATCCTTATGTTGCATAAAAGACTCCCAAAATATGCCTCATGACCTATCTTTGGTTTCTTTTCTTCTCTAAAGGCCTTCACACCCTATTTGCACAAAGGAACACTAAATATAATTTATGAGACATAAAACATGATAAAAATGATGCTCAATGCATGTAAAACAAATAAGGAAATATGTTCACTCAAGCACTTATCAATGGCCATGTACAAGAATCGCATGTAGATCAAGTTTCAAGGTTTTCAAGATTTCTCTCGGGAGTTACACGGGTAAGGTACACACCGTTGTATTTTTCCCATGTAATATTCAGACCTAGCCATGATAAATAGAAATTCTAAAGGGTTTTTAGGACATCCAATTTTTGGCCAGATTTTTTTAAGTCTTCTACTCCCGGATTTGGAAGATGGAGAAGGATGGTGGAAGGTAGGAGAAGAGAGTGTAGAAGATGATGCCCAAAAAGCCATAAAAGCCTATTTAAAGACCTTCTCGAGTTGGCTTCACGACCTCGTTCATTAGTGAAGGAGCTCATAAGAGTCTTGGGATTTTTGCCAAACAATTTGTGAAGTCCTACAACAAAATGCTACTATAAACTACGTGATTCTTCGACCGGGTTTACAACCGTCAAGCAAACTAGTCAATGAAAACACGAGGGCTTTGTCACTTCCTAACTTCCTCGTCTATAGTAGCTACTTTAGAACCGTGGGCTCTAAAATGCCACTTTTCGTTGTCGTTTCCTTCTTTTTTGTGTTGTCGAGCACACCAGGGCATCCTCAAGGCCTATAATCTAAGAAGACCTATTAAACCACAAAAATGACAATAATTCATCGATTCATACATATATAATACAACAAAAATGCGTATGGAATACACTTATTTAGGCTTTTATCGACTACAATGTTCCTTACGGTTACGGCCATAAGTCTATGAGAGAAGACCTTGTGGGCATGCTTATACCTTTAAGGAGTAAAGCTGAGTTAGAGGACCTTATATGGGCTTGACGCCTGCGTAAGGATGCCCTGCAAAGACCATCATGAGGAGCTTACAACCACAACATATGCCCATAAGGACGGGTCTTGAGAAGCGTAACGGTGAGGGCTACTGGTCCACTCATTGGCTGACCATAAGCAAGACACGTAATGAAATTAGAAGACCTCACGGATGGGCTTACTGACCCTAAGTCATCCTGCAAGGCTCACGACAATCTTCCCTATCTCCCTTACGGCCTAGCCCTTACACCCGTAAGCAGTCTGTGAGCGCGAGCTAGTCGGGGTATAAATAGCATTTAAGAGAATTTCTAGGGCATCATCTATTCTATCTCTCTATTCTTTGGGGCTAGATTGAGGAAGAAAAAAGGCTGAATCTCCAGGACCTTAGGCAAGATTTAGAGAGGGCATTTTCACCAACATTCAAGAGGATTGGAGATTGTAGCCGTCAAGCTCATCTTGGTAGAGCTGCGTGAGTCTACCTCTAAGAACTCTCCATCCTAAGGATTGACAAGGAGGTTTCTCATGGATCCTATGTTTACCTTTATTCTTTTGTATCTTGATGCTTGACCTCTATTAATGGAGGGCTAATTTGTAGGTGTTTGGGCATATTTTGTTGAATCTCTTATGCTTTAATTTATTTCTCCTTTGCAATCATATCTATTTGAGTATAATTGTGTGATTGGATGCTTGATGGCTAACGAGGCGAAAGCCCTAGCTCTCATATCTTGTATTGCTTCGTGAAAAGAAGAAAATTCCCACCCTAGCATAGACTTACCACAATTCTCTCACAATCCTTCTGAGTGGGTTGATGATAATCTCCATTCTCTTTGCAATTATGTGGAGTAGATTTTAGGAGAAATCATATTTCTACTCTATATTCGATTAGGGACAATCTTTCTTTAGCCACAATATGGTTTCATAGGGTGTTAATGCGATTATGTAGATGTCTGTACGCTCTAGACGATTCAATTACATTTCGTCTCAAAAATCAGGGTTTTATATGCTTATGAAAACCTTTCAGTTCAAATAGGATTGTATGCTTAGACAACCATTGTCTAATACTTTATAACCCCAGAGGGAATGCTATGCGCTCGACATCTTTCTCTTTCTCTTGAATTCTCTCACGTGATTTTCTCTTATTTCCTAGCTTTCTTTTTGGTTTTGTTTTCCACACACTTCATGTACTTTATTAGGCTAAGTTTTTAGATTTAAAGTTATTACTTGTATTCACCTCCTTCCCTGGGGACCAACACTGCACTTCAAGCATACTTTTATTATGTGATCATCACGACACTTGCAGTGCGCTCCTATCAAATACCCAAAGGATCACTAGTTGAATCCACGAGAGGAATAAACTCTAGAAACAATTAATCTTGCTAAATAGCCAATTAAAAATCAATTGGTGAATATGTTCAAATTGTTATCAAAATATAAAATAAGGAAATAAGCAAAAGAGGCAAAGAAGACTAGACAATCAATGAGAAAGTGGGAAATTGCAGAATAATGCTCCCCTAGGTTTTTCTTGTTTCAAGTGCAAGATTAATACTCACGCTTTCATAATTTAGATTTAACGAGACATGGAAATCTAAAAACATAAAGTCTCAAATCTAAGGTCAACTATAACTAGTCCCCTATGAGGAATCTTGGCGGAGAGAAAGGCAGTTGATGCCTCACACCACGTATGATTGTTTTAAGCTCTAAGGGAATCCAAGTGATAAATCCTATTCCCAAATCTAGATCAAACCCTTTCATCCGGTAGAAGGATCCCTAATCACAACTAAGCCCCTAGCGGGAGAGGGAACTCTCGATGCTTCACTCTCTATGATTGCAAAAGAACTCTTGAAATGTGGATATAGGGATAAATCACATCGAAGGGAAAAGGGATGTTCCGCTACCTCTCGACTCACCTTCTCAACCTTCGCAACCTTGGTTAATCTAATCCTAATGGTGATGGTCACTAGTAAAAAAGATGATTAGAATAGATTCTCAACCCTAGTGTCAGCTCTAGGGGATATCCAAGCATCAAACACACAAGATTGAAACTCAAATAAAAACTCAATTAAAAGAAATGCAATAAAAATAAAAGAAATAAGTATAACCTAGGGTTTACATGTCCAAGTACCTACTAGGAGTTTAGCTCTCTATAGAGCAATACAAACTCAAAGATGAAAACAAATAAGAGTGCAAACAATCCATAAAAATAACCCTCTTTTATCACGTGATGATGGTCTCCAAGATAGGCTCCCTCCGTCGAGCCTAGCGACACCCTCGGTGAATCAAAGTTATCGAGTGGCTCACCTAACAACTCTCCTTTAAAGAAAATCAATGTTGGATGGCCTAGAAATGCTCCCGGAACTTTGCAAAATCTCTTCCAAAACCCTAGCAGCATCCTTCTCCAAGATAGGTAAAAAGCGATCCACAATAACTCTTCACGAGTGGTCTTTTATACTTGTAAATCGAGGACTCACATGGCCGTGTGGATTCTCCATTTCAGCATGCATGAAGAGTAGCCTACTATAATAATCCCATAAATAGTACTACTTGATTTCTTTTTCTTCCTTTGAGACCACGCAGCTGGGTGCACACCCATGTAGTAGGTCATGTCATTTCTTATCTTTCAAGCGTATTGAAGAAAGCTTTTGAAATCTCTACACAAGCTGGAACATAAGTGTGTGATTGTCTTTGTCCCTTTCCAATTCATGAATGCACTTGAACACTCTTCGAAGTTGGCACACACACTCATGCATATGATCATGGCTTATGTCTTGATCTGTAGTTCCATGCAAGAAAATTCCTCAAAGTCGGGTTCATGACCTATTTTTGCATTCTTTTCTCACTCAACATGCCGCCACAACCCTAAAATGCACAAAAAGAACACAAAAACATAGAATAAGGTGATGCACCCTCCACGAGTGTACTGAGATCATAACAAGTAATAAAAGTGGTACCCACGATAGGTAGGGTTGTTGAACCACAGGGGACTCGGACTCCTAGAACTAGTTGATCTTCTAATCTCTAGTCGATCAAAGGAAGGTTAGATCAAAGACTAACTAAACAAATAAAGAGAGAGAGTAATGAAGAAAATAGGTAGACTGGGGTTGAGTTTTTAGCAACAAGGAGAGCAATGCCCTAGGACAATCCCATGTGTTTTAGTGTACTGAATTGCTTCTAATATCTATCAAGTACATTTTAAGGTTCTTGTGGGTGCTCAACAGCAATGTCATATCTATGGCTCTTAAATATGCCAAGTTTTGCAAATATAACTTCTGGTCTCATACCGCTCAAGTTTTCCAACTACACTAGGTAGTCTCAACAATGGTAATTAACACACATCGAAGTTTCACGAGATACAACTATGGTAATCAAGCACGCCAAGTTAGACGTTATACATGAATTAACACAAGAACACAATTTATACTCTATAGATATTAAAAGCAAGTAAAACCAATGTATACGATGCGCAACATGGTTCAACATCACGGGGCCGAGGAATGGTTAACCCCTCATGAATTCATATAATTGAGAGAAAGTAATTAGTACAATAAAGAGAAATCATGACTCCCCCTTTTACAAGATCTTCTCAATTGTATCTTCGAGCTTCATAAATGAGCAAACTCTACTTCTCAAGTGTATCCAACTCAACCTTGATCTCCCTAGAAGGTGTGGTGAAGGCGCTTCATGAAGTCCGTCAATCACCAAAAAATGCAGATAAAAACCCTGGCCCAGCTCTCTCTTCTCAAAACTAGATTTGGGAGATAAAAAGTTTTCGGGCTTAACACAGCCTAAGAACGGGTGTGCTTAAGCCATGCTTTTCGCGACTTTGAGGAGAATCGGCTAAGTGTCACCTAGTGAAGTTCATCGTGAGAGTATGGCAATGCTTTGCCCGAGCTACCGCTAAAGCATGCTTATGAAAAGAGCCCGCAGTAAGTACTCCACTGAAAAGAGATAAAGGCTTTCAATCTAGAGATAATCATAGGGGAGGAAAAACTGCTCGTGCTTTCACCCATGTTCTCCTTGAGCACACCCATGCTTGCCTTGCTACCACAGAGCTTCTTGAAGACATCACGATTGTCATACTTTTATAACCTTTGTCATGAACTTAACAATTCCTAGAGCGGATACTACGCCCAGCATCCTTTTCTCCCCTTAATTTCTTGACTTCTTTTTATTCCTTCTTTACTTGTTTTTCTTTGCTCTTGCTAAGTTTGTTCACAAACTTCACTATTTCTTTTTGGCTAACTTTTGGGATATAAATTAGTATTGGTTTTCTTATCTTCCCCATGGATCGATACTTACGCTTTTAAGCACTTTATTACATGATTGGCACATACACTTGTGTCCCTATCACTAAGATCCTAAGATAGTATGGCATATCTTACAACACATCAACTGCATATCATCCATAAACAAGTGGCGAAAGCCAAAGTATCCAATAGATAATTGAAGAGAATCCTTGAGAAAACTAGTATGCATCATCGCAAGGATTGCTGATCATCTGAGATGATGCACTTTGGGCATATTGGATGAGCATACAAAACACCCATAGGAAGTAGCCCTACCACCTCATGTATGGAAAGGCATGTCACCTCCTGCCCGAGTTAAAGCACACTAGGGCGTATTGGGCTGACCAAATTCTCAACTTTGATTTTAATTTGGTCGGAAAAAGAGAAAAAGTTACAGTGAATGAGCTTGATAAATGGAGAACACTTGGATATGAGAACTCAAGGTTGTATAAGGACAAGGTAAAAGTGTATAATGACCAAAGAGTGAGGCAAGATAAGAAATTTGAGGAGGGGAGACCAATTATTGCCTTTTACAATGCATGACTTTGGCTATTTTCCAAGTAAACTCAAATCCTGATGAGTCAGTAGCCGTACACAATTACTAGCATCACAAGGAGCAATCAAAATTCATCATCTAGAGATAGGGCAATTCAAGGTCAATAGACATTGACTCAAGCCATACATCAGTCGGACATCATAGTTTCAAATTTCTATGAGTTGTAAGAATTTTTGTTTTTAGCTACCATGAGGTGAGATCACAAAAGTCAAGCTTTGTGACATTAAACAAGAGCTTTTTAGGAGGCAACCCAAGTCTTGAAGTTTTTGTATTTTTCAATCTTTGATTTGGTTTAGTTTACTTAGTTTGTTTCTAGTTAGTTTATGTGTTTTATTATTGTTGTGAGCATGTAGATTGGATAAACACCTAAATGCGAGTATTTTTATACATATTTATGTTTTACTATTTATGTATAAACTGATGATTTGATGTCATTTTTGTGGTTTAATTGGTCTTATTTGTGTTATAGGTCTCAAGGATGCTCAGGTGAGCTCGACAAACAAGAATGAGAAAGAAAGCAACACCAAAAATGATATTTTAGAGCCCTGGCACTGTAACAGCAATGTAGCAATTACTATAGCATGAAGGAGTTAGGAAATGACAAGTCTCTGGTTTAGTTGATGAGTTTTTGACGTCCGTGAAGGCGCTCAGTAAAAGCGGCTAAAGAACGCATAGTTTCATCGTAGTGCTTATCGCAGACATTTTTACCATAGCACTTACGATAATTTTTGAAAATCCCCCAGGGCTCTTATGGGTTCTTCACTCGTGAACAAGGCTGTGAAGCTAACCCGAGAAGGTCTTTAAAGGGGTTTTAGTGCTGAGTGGTATCTTTTCTTGGGCCTTTTGGGCGCCGCCTCACCCTTTTTGGCGGTGATTTTCAGCGATCCACTACGCAAAATTCACCAAGAAAGAGGCAAACATCGGAGGAAGATTGCGGAAGATCCAAGGTATCAAACCATCGCTTTGAGGAAAGATCTGGCGAACCTTCAAGATCTTCCACCATCTCGAGGGATCTAAAGATAAAGGGAGTAGTTCTTGTCTTGTTTATTAGTTCCTTAGAATTGTATGAGTGTTCCTCTTTCATGAGGAACAAATTTATTTATGGTTTGGACACGATGAACTCTAGGGTTTGCTTGTTTTGTATTTTGATGCATGCATTTTTGTTGATGTATTGTTGGATGTATTGTTGATGTTGTATATGGAATCTTATAGTTTGTGATTCAAGCTTTGTGTTCATTGGATATGTTGGATTGCATGAGAACTCGTGGTTAAACTTAGGTTGTACTTGGTTGTTTTCGACCATCTTCCTTGGTAGCATTAGACATCGAGCAAGTGCTATAGGTTGTACCAAGAATAAGAAGTATTCTTTTCTTACGACGAGCATTACTTTTCATCGTGCTCTTATCGCTCTCACGCTGCTGTAAGTTTTGTGTTCTTTGTGCATATAGGGTTGTGGGAAACCAAATGTAGAGGAAGGGAAGCCAAAGTAGATTACAATTGGTATCTCTTTGATGATGGAATCTTAGAGTGAACAAATGTGAAGTGCTGCGATAAGCGGTGTCAAGATACATGAATGTGTGCTAACCTCCATGCGCCAAGCAATTATATGGTTTCGAGGGGCACAAAGGTAGTCACATTTGTGTATTCTCGACTTCAGGCAAGGTTAGCAACATATTCATCATCGTCATTCCTTAGTTAAAGAGCTAAACGCGATTCACTTGCGATATATGCGTGTGCTCAAGTTAGTAAAGCCGTAAGATGTGATTCTAGATTCCACTCTATATAAAGTGCGCAATTCAGCCTCGATTTTGGAACCGCTTTTCCATCTTTTCTCTATCTTTTGAGAGGCTTTAAGTGGCTAGGGTTTAGAGAGGCTTTGCTACAAGGCTTTTTGGAGTGGTTCCCACGGCTTTTGACCCCGCGCTCTCTTTTGGAAGAGTAGTTATCGAGTTTCTTTTGGCACGATCTCGGGCGAGGTGCCCCTAGGGCTTGACAAGAGGACCCTTTTGGAGTAGATCTAGGCCACTCCACAAGTACTCATCCACGAAATACGAGGGGTCTTATGGATTACATGTTTTTAATTTTGATTTCATTATTGACTGTATCTTGCTCCATGGAGAGCTAAACCCCCATAGTGGGTACTCCTGGACTTGTAAACCCTAGGATACTATTGTTTCATTGACCTTTATTATGTTTTCCTTTATCGATGTCTTTTTAATTGAGTTCCAATCTTGAATGCTTGTTGAATGATTTCTCCCTTTAGAGTTGACAATAGGGCTTGGAGAGTCTACATTGGTAATTTGTGAGTGAGTGATACACCATGAGAGTTAGACAAAGCAAGATCGAGAGGGCCGAGAGGGTGAGTCGAGAGTAGCAGAGTCCCCTCTCCTCTCGTGTGATTTATCCTACCTCATTTTCTAGAGTTCTTTGCGGTCACAATAGAGTGAAGTGCAAGAGAGGAACCTTGTCGGCTTAGTTGCGC
>NC_052491.1:1588988-1610044 GCF_009730915.1 Dioscorea cayenensis subsp. rotundata | reverse complement strand
TAGTTACGTATTGCTATGTATTGTCTTAATAAATTAGAATATATATATATATATATTAAACATATTCCAATGCACACTAGCCAACGATGATAGCGAATTTGACTTCATACTATTATTCTATGTGAAATTGGCATAAAATATTTATTTTATTTTACACAATATAGAAACAAGTGTAACAGATATCATACCTACAATATATTCTATAAAAATAGTTATTGATGTGATGATACAAATGTACTGAATGTGGATAAACTAAAATTTTCGTTTTTAGATGGGATGAATCTTAACACTAATAACTTACATTGATCTATTATATAAAAAAAATTATAATGAAAAGAAAATTTAATTTGGACATTGTTGGTCAAGCTCTTATCGTAGTTTCAATAGCAATAGGAAAATTTAACATTGCTACTGATTATCGGTAGTGGAAACTGTGATCGAATTGTTACAATCGCAAATTTTAGTCGTAAATCGGTTGTAATTTATTAAAATATTCCCTACTTTAATGATCAACTATTTTCAGTCACATATTTGAGATTGAAATAGCGACTGACGTGGGGTTGCTGTAATGTCACATAATTCATGTTCATTCCCACAAAAATTAGGGACAAAAATAGCATTAGATTTTTGTCGGTGAGCAAAAGTACAACCAAAATTGCAATTGAGATGTGGTTACAGAGCTGCCGCATAAACAACAACCAAAGTGTGGCCACTAAGTGGTTACTTTTATGCTATGAATGTACTTAATTATTTTAAATGTGAGAACCATCGTGAAAACTGTCACATACTTGTTGCGATTAACTATTGAAATAGCTAGTTAGTAAAAATCGGTAGCAATAGACCTGATCTCTAGTAGTTTCGTTGGATCGATAACCTTGCATTTATGCACACTACTATTATTTGATATAACCAATGCAATTGTGGACAGATAATACACATCAAGTTTTCACATTTGAACTAATTAATTAGAAGGTATACATAAAAGAAGAAATGGACTAGGGGGTTGTTTGGATTGGCTTCTTAGAAGCCCAAAAGCACTTTTTCATAAGTTAAGAACTTTTGGACATAAGAAAAGATGTTTGTATTAGCTTTTCTGCAAAAGCAGAAGCTGTTAAAAAAGCCCAAATTCAGCTTTTTTCAAAAGCTGGTAAAGAGGTGCTTTTGAAAAAAGCACTTTTAAAAAGCTGCTTTGGGTTTTGTAAATTACCAGTTTACCCTCAACAATTAAACAAATTAATACCCTTAGTCCTAGCTTATTAAACAACAAAAAAACTTGACTATAATAATAATAATTCTATAATAATAATAATAATTATTATTAATACATTACGTTATAATAATAATTATTATTATTAGTAATAATAATTATTATTATAATCATAACACATTAAGTTATAATAATTAATAATAATTATAATTATAATTATAATTACAATACATTAAGTTATAATAATAATTATAATTATAATACATTAAGTTATTATTATTATTATTATCATTAATATTTTAATAATCACTATTAATAGCAATGTATAAAAATAACTCAATGAATGCCCACTTTAGTAATTTGACACCCTAAAAGCCCTTTTAAAAATCCATATCCAAACAACTTCACATATATATAAGTACTTTTACATTAGCTTACCCAAACATAAAACACTAAAAAGCACTTAATTTACTCTCAAAAGTACTTTTAAAATAAGTGCTTCTACAACTTGAAAAAAAAGCACTTTTTTTTAAAGCTAACCCAAACAAGGCCTAGATAATTTTTAAAATCACATATGCGTGTAAATTATATATGATGTGTTACTTCCACAAGTGCACGGTTCATATCAAGTTAATAAAGTGTTTGATAAATGCAAGGTTGTTGACCGGAGACAAGAAGTATTAGTACTATGTATTGATCTATTATCTAGCTGACAGAGGGTGACGATGATGAACATGAACAAAAGTTAATCAAAAAGATATATAAGCAATGTAAATTATCAAGAAGATAATCAATCATGAAAAGGAGGTATCCGAAGAAGGATTAATATCCGTAGAATGTTCAATGAAGTACTAGACTAGAATATTAGACTACGTTTAAGTTGATTGTACTCCCAGTATTCCTAAATTATGTTTATTTTTTTCTTAAGGTTCACGATGAACAACTAATCTCCTACAGATTTAGGTCATAATCTCTTACCTATCTAGACACCATATAATTGAATTAACACTCCATGGACCATGCAAGAAAGATTAAAATTTTGAAGGCTATAAAAAAAAATATTTTTTAAAATTTAAAGGTTTATAACTAAAGATGACCCTTTCAAAATCAAGTAGTTAAAGTGATTATTTAGAAGCTTACCATTGGGCTACCTCCTTAAAATCTTGCCTAGCTCCCTCCTAATGGCCGAATTGGGTAGGCCAATGCTCAGAGAATGTAGAGCCATGGTCTAGCTTGGTATGGCAAGTGATATTTTTTTCCAAAAAAACAAAACAAAAGGGCTAAGATGGTTTTTTTAAATTTATTTAAATTTAAATTTTAAAATTTTAAAAAGGGCAGGTCATTCAGATGACCCGGTTCAGGGCACCAGAAGAAGTGAGCGGCAAAAAAAACCATCATCAAGATGGAACGAGGAAGCTGGCTTCATTCCACAACCTCCATGATCAGTTAAAAAGAAGGGGAATACAAGCACGATACTAGAAGGTACCTCGACTACCCCCTTCTTATTAATGCCTGGAATGATTTACAATTAAATAATTATTGTACTGCTTGTGGCATCACTTTTGATTCATTGCATCATAGAGAGGACTGTTTTAGACATATTCGCATGCTTGAATCCACTAGAACTGCTCCTTTGAGAACAGAAGCAGGGACCTCTGGGGTAGGTTTCGCTTCAGTATCAATTTAGTTTGCCCATGAATATAATTACTTGGAATGTCCGGGGGCTGGGATTGCCGTCCAAGCGATTCCTAGTTAAAGATTTTTTCCATTTACACCATGTAGATATCTATGGTATTCAGGAATCTAAACTAAACTCGATTGATCCTACCATCTGGCTTTCGATTGGTGGATCCCGACTTGATCATTTCACCTTCACCCCTGCCTTAGGGTCTGCTGGAGGCATGATCATTGGTTGGAACGCAAGTGTATTGGAGGGACACATGATTTTTCAGGGCAGTTTTTGCCTTTCAGTTGAATTCATCTCTAGATCTAATAATGTTAGATGGGTCTGTACCATTGTCTATGGACCCAACGCACGACATTTTAAATCTAATTTTTGGAATGAGCTTATAACTTGCCAACCTGAGGGAGGAGTGCCCTGGACTATTTATGGAGATTTTAACTCCATCTTCTTCCCTTCGGATAAATTACATGGTCCCCCAACCTGGTAGATATTAGACTTGCCCAACAATTTGTTTCTGATCTCCAGTTAATTGAGCCTCCCTTCTTTGGCAAGCATTTTACTTGGACTAATGGACAAGCGAATTCCATTTGGGTCAAGCTTGACCGTTTCCTTATCAACCCTGAATGGTTATCTCTGTTCCCTAAGACCTTTCAGAATTGCCTTCCCCGTTTAGGTTCTGATCATGTGCCCATTCTACTTGAAGCTGGCACTCACCCTGTTATTCCTCTTCCCTTTCGCTTTGAACGGGCTTGGTGTACGATTAATCGTTTTACTGACCTTATCAAGGACTGGTGGAACCTAAACTCATTCCAAGGTTGTGGGGCTTTTATCATAGCTAAAAAGTTAGCTAGTATCCGCAAGCATCTCAAGCAATGGGCTAAATTTGAGTTTGTTTCTATTAAACTCAAGAAACTTGCGCTGATGCATGATATCGAAGCCCTAGATACTACTAAGGAATCTCGTGCTCTCTCTGAGAATGAACTGACCATTGAGGTCTCCTTAAGAACTAAATTGCCCAAATCCTTCATCAGGAGGAGATCTATTGGAAGCAAAGGGCTAGGGTGAATTGGCTCAAAGAAGGGGATGAAATACTAGCTACTTCCATTCCATTGCGAATGGATGTAAGAACAGAAACTTTATTCCTTGGATCATCCAAGCAAACAATAGGGTAGAAGACATCACGCAGATTGGAAATGCTTTCACATCCTTTTATCAAAACCTCTGTGGTACTACCCAAGATTTTCGGATTAGGATTAACTGGCAGACTCTTCTCGGGTCAAAAGCACTTCATGATCTCACCTCCCTTGATGCCCCCTTCTTCCACGAGGAAATTTGTAAGGCGGTTTTTGACATGAAAGCTGACAAAGCCCTGGGACCGGATGGCATCCCAATCTTTTTCTTTCAAAAATATTGGGACATCGTCAAATTGGATATCTTTAAACTTTGTGATGACTTTTACTGGGGTAAAGCCAATCTTGAAAGAATCAATTGGGCCAATATCACCCTTTTACCAAAAAGCCATGCCCCTGAAGATCCCTCACATTATCACCCGATCAGCTTGATCAACTCTTCCCTCAAGATTATCTCCAAGATTTTAGCCAATAGACTTAGGCTCAAGATTGATTCGTTGGTTGACTCAACTCAATCTGCTTTTATCAAGGACCGATGCATCATTGATAACATTGTTTCTGCTCAAGAACTTATCTTCTACATGCAAAAAAATCGCCTCCCGGGATTGATTCTCAAAGTTGACTTTGCCAAGGCCTTTGATACTGTAGATTGGAATTTCATGTTTGAGCTCTTAAAAGCTAGAGGCTTTAGCAATAAGTGGATTTGTTGGATAAATTCTATTTTCACCTCTTCCAAGGCAAAATTTATGATTAATGGTGTTCAAAGAGGTTATGTCTGATATCACAGAGGACTTCGGCAGGGGGACCCTTTATCCTCTCTTTTTTTTTGTCCTCGAAATTTACTTTCTCAGCTCCATGTTTAACAATGCTCTAAACTCTGTTATACTGCATGGCGTGCCACTTAGGGATACTGGAATTAAAATGTGCCTCTTGCAGTATGTTGATGATCTACTCATTCTTACATCCGTGGGGGAGAACCTTCGTATCATTAAGCTCATTCTCTACATTTTCGAAGGTTTATCGGGCCTTAAAGTTGACTATGAGAAAACTTGTTTAATTGCCACCCAAAGAAACCTCGAACCCCATATTGCTCTTACTAGAATAATTCACTGCAACCCTGGCTCTCTTCCATTCACTTATCTTGGGATTTCTATCTCTGGGAGATGACTGTTACAGGGCCTTTTGGCATCACACCCTGGCGCAGGAGTGACAAGGCCAGGAGAAGCTAGGAGTGTGGTTATCCCACTCCCTTAGACCGATTTTCAGATTTCACTCTGAACGATCAAATTTACTAGGACATGATCGAAGCATCTTGTCCGAGAGCGGAGTAGCGACCCGCTCAACTACCAAGACATGGAGAGTATCGATCATCATCCGTATATGCAGACGCGTACGGGCGGAGACTGTCTCTCGGTAGGCCGGTTATGGTACCGAGACATCCCGGGTGGATGAACAACAATTATCTGGCGCTGTAGATAGATGGAAGACAAGAGTGGGAAGAACATAGTGACAACGGACCCCGGCTATTCAGACTTTAGCCATTGGATGGGGAACACGTTTCGTCTTCTTCCCTTCGGCCATGGAATTCATGGGAATACGGCCGTCTCTTTCCCCTTGGCCAAGATGCCATTCTTATGGCTATATAAAGGGACCTTCCTCTCCTTGGATGATCATCCTCAAGTCTTCTCATTCTCATCTCCTCTCCTCACTTGAGAGAGTTTCTCTTGTAACATTAGGAGCCCGGAGTGCTCTTAGGAGGAGAGTGTCTTGGGTGGTTGTAATAGCTTCCATTCATCAATAGAGAGTTTTACTCTTTTCTCTCTTATCCTTGTGTCTTGCTTTACTTTGTGCATGTCCTTGGGCTGGTGAGTGTTTCATCACCAAATCGGAGTAGGCTGACTTGTGAGGAGCACAAGTGCCGCACGGTGGAGTACTTTGGTTGCCACACCGGAGAACCCCGTGACAACGACCACATAGACAAGATTGGGACATTCTTTTAAGCAAAATCCATTCTAGACTTGCTTCCTGGAAATCCAAATTACTTTCTATGGGTGGTCGACTAACTTTGGTGAACTCTGTTCTAACTGCTATCCCCACCTACGGGATGTCTATTTTTAAGCTTTCAGTTTGGGTGATCAAGAGCATCGACAAGATTAGAAGGGATTTTCTGTGATCTGGACCAAATATCCAACACAGCAAAATCAGACTGGTTAACTGGGAAAGACTATGCAGATCACCTGAGCAACACCACAAGCAATATAGACATAGATCTTTCTTCTGGAATGGTATCTTGCACACGCTACCGCCATTTAAAAAAAAATCTATCTCTATTGTCAAAAACGGGTCCTACACTCTGTTTTGGCTTGACAACTAGGTCGAGGGATGTGCACTTGCTGACATTTGTCCTAACCTCTTCTTTTTAGCTCAGTCTAAGGAAGAAACTATTGTAGATTTCATGAACAGAGGGCATGATCCCACTATTTATAACTTGTCTACGGTGAGCACCCTATTTTACTAACTTCAAATGGAAGGTTCTCAGCCAAAACCCTTTATAACTTCTTGAATGATGGAGGTGTCCGTTGCCATAAGACCAATGTCATCCTTAAAGGAGATTGCCTAAAAAAAAATTAATCCCTTCAACTGGCTAGCGTGGGATAATAAAATCCTGACTCTAAACAACCTTGCCTTGCGTAGATGCAATGTTTTGCCTACGACTACTTGTGTTCTGTGCCATGCGGATGTCTAGACTACTGAGCACCTCTTGCTACACTGCCCTTTGGCTACTCATATTTGGACCTTCTTCGCTAATTTATTAGATATCCGCCGCAATCCTAAGTCTCTCCTCGACCTATGGGGTGATTGGCGACGCTTCTTTCCTAAACCTCTGCTCCCTTTCTGGGATTTGCTTGTGAGGGCCATCAGTTGGAACATTTGGCTTGAAAGAAATGCACGCATTTTCACTGCTAATTGTCTTTCGACTGTTGCTCTAATTCTTAAAATTGAGCGTATGGTTCTCTTGTGGTTTTCTGCAGCTCCAGAAGCTAAGAGGGCGAAGATTGAGGAACCGTTGGCAAAGGTTAAGCGAAGCCTCGAGTTTCTAACTACCAGCAATGCAGAGCATAAGGCCCCTTTGGAGCGCCCCCCCAGTTCAGGCAAGATCTAGTCTTCCGGATGTTTGTACCCCTCTTGGATCCTTTTCCTGTAGGGGTTGTTCTCGTCGCTTTCCCCTCTATTGTATCTCTATTGTTTTAGTCTCTGTTCACCACTCCTTGTGGTTTCTTTTTTTGTAGAGCCTTTGCTCTGTCTTTATCCCCCTTTTATACTGGTTCCTTTTTTTCTTAATGAATGTGGTTCATCCACCTTTTCATGGACAAACTAGATTGTGCATAAGTGTGGAATTACTACCTCAACATATTTATACCATTTTCCTTATGTGAATTGAGATTTGAAACCATCTTCTAAACAAAATATAAAAATATATACTATACAAAAAATCTGAGGTGATTGGCTAAACTAAAAATGCTCATTAAATAGTAGTTTTTTATATAATTAAAAGTTTCAAAGGACCATAGGGGAAATATGTGGAAAATTATCTCTTACTTTCCTCGAATAATACTGGCCATAGATATACGGTATGGCCACCGTCCTTCCGCCTCTTCTTTTCATAAATATGGATTGTTTTTTGGTGCAGACGACTTCTCAAATCCTGGATTGAGGCTGTTGATAATTGATTATCGGAAATTTAGAGACATCATGCAAGCGGAGGTGAGACTGTTGGATTTGGTCGGCGCCATGGAAGATCTCAAGGCCATGAGAAATAGCGTTCTGAGGGAGATTGAATTGCAGGAAGGGAAAGGCAAACAACGCACTCAAAAAGTGCAAGCATGGCTTGATAAGGTATCATCATATAATTAATTCTATTTTCATTATTTGCATGACTTCAAATAAATAGCCAAAAACTCACACCAAATCTTTTCATCAGGACATTTATCACAGAGGTGACCATATATAATTTCTTATCATATATATGGATCGAAGGCCATGAGCATCTCTGTATTTTGATTTGTAGCTTTTGTGCATATATTACATGTAGTTCCTCATCTATAGCTTTCACTTGTAATCTGATATTTTATCTTCTACTTACTCTCATACATAACTTTGTAGCAAAATTATTAGCGGAGATATGTATATATACACCTAAATTTTAAGATGTATACCTGATAAAAAAAACCTTTATGAGTTTTTGCTGCAGTATAAAGTATATGTGTATGTCAAATTTACTTCTATATATATAGATGACTTGCATGTCAGCAAACACCAAAATAAATAAATAAATAAATCATTGTTCACGTAAGTTGGCTTGCAATACATCAAACTTCCATATAAAAACAATAAATACATCATATTTACGTAATGGCCGGTAAAAACCTAATTGCAGTTAGCAGAGTTACATTTTCAGAGTTGAAATTTATTTAATTAGATGAAGTAAACTGTCATATAAACCATCGTGTAAAAGACAATTAAAATCAAGTTTCCATCTTATATATATAAAGTGCTAAAACAATTGTTTGAATTGATAACATGGAGGTTGTGGACATGGATCAACGTACAAATCAGTTGATGATTGATTTTAGCAGATGTTGTGTCACTGGATGTTGCTCCCTAAATATTTATTCAAGATCGAATGCTAGCAGAAAAGCAACAAAATTAAAGAAAGAAATAGATGAATTGATGAAAGAAAAAGTTCATCTAAATGTTCCGGCGAAGAGGAGGCCTTCTAATCTGCTCATTGATATGCCAATCTCAACCATAAATGTTGGTATAATGATTGGGTCCAATTTGCGTGTTATCCGTGATTGCCTGGCAGATAAAAGATTTGGGATAATTGGGATTTATGGTATGGGAGGGGTCGGCAAATTAGCTCTCTTGATAGAAATCGTAAGGTCCATAGATGATTGGAATATGGATTTCGATTATATCATTCATGCTAGAGCTTCATATGAACTTCATGTCTGAAGATCTCCGTGATCGTATAGCTGAACAATTGCTATTGTATGAGCCCAGAAAGAAGCTATTTTTCAAGTTTTTGAAATATAAAAACTTCTTATTGTTGCTAGATGATTTATGGGAGGAATTGGATATCGCAGTTCTTGGAATTCCTGATCCACATGATGAGAGTGATGTAACAACTCGATACAAGCACAAAGTAGTTTTTACCACCCAATCAAAAAAAGTATGTGATTGCATGAAAGCTGACAAGAAGATCAAATTGGAATGCTTAGACAAAGATGAAGGGGGGCAGCTTTTCAAAGAAAATTTAGCGATGGATTTGGAAGGTAAATCTTGTATAGAGGAAGCGAAAAGAGGTGGTCAATTTATGTGGTGGCTTGCCACTAGCTCTTATAATGGTTGGGCGGGCTATGTCAAACAAGAGCAAAGACAGCAGCAGTGGAATCTCATGTTCGATCAGCTGCAGGGTAGGCTTTCCTCAAGTTTATTTGAATCAATGTTTTTATATTTGAAAGGCAGTTATTGTTGGAAAACTGATCAGGAAATTGGAGACAAATTGACGTGTGTGGTCTTTGTTAGAAGATCGAATAATAGTGTGATGCACTTAGTTTTGGTTATTGTCTTTATGTTGTTTTGATTAGCTTTACTTTGAATCTTTACTGTATTTCTTTGTTGTATTAGCATGTATTATGTGAAATGCTTGGTGGCATTCACTATCGGTAACTCTATATTTTTTTCGGTGTTTTTGAATCAATGATGTGCATCAATTCGAATCATCATATTGAATTGGTTTCTCTTCAATTCGGGCTTGAAGTGTAGTGTGAGATAGTGTGTGTCTTCGTCGAGAGCTTGAAGAACATTATATCATCAAAGGATCCTATCATTGGTATTAGAGATGGCCGTTCTTCTTGACCCGAAGAGATCCAAATGTCCCACTCTTCGATGGTGAGAACTACAACCTACGGAGCTTGATGATGAAGACCATGTTCCGGTCTAAAGATCTATGGAACCTAGTTGAAAAGGGGGTTCGATGAGGAAGGAGATGGGAATAGAATTAATGAAAGCATGAAGAAGGATGCAAAAGCTCTCTTCCTCATTCAACAAGCACTTGATAAAAGGATCCTTATCGAGGATCACTTTGAGGCCAAAAACGACAAAGGATGCTTGGGGAGATCATCAAAAGGAGTTTCAAGGAAATCACTGAGAATCTCACGGTGCAACTACACTCACTCCAAAGAGAATTCGATGCTTTGAACATGAAGAATGGAGAGAAAGTCAAGACTACATCGGTAGAGTCCTTGATGTAGTATATAAAATTCGAATGATGGGTGAGACACTCCCACGGATAGGCGTGGTAAGCAAAAATTGTGAGAAGCCTTACTCCAAGGTTCTCACAGGTGGTGCATTCAATTATTGAAGCCAAAAACCTGAATACGTTGAGCCTTGATGATCTCAGTGGATCATTGAGAAACCATGAGTCCATACTTGATATTTCAAGTGAACCAGATGAAGAAAAAGCTCTGTATGCCAAAAGCTCTCATTATGGAGATCATGGCAACAGAGGAAGAGGACGCGGCCGGGGTTACTTCCGAGGAAGAGCAAGAGGACGGGGAAGAAATATTACCGGGAGGGACGCTCAACTACTGAGGTCGGGAGTGCAAGTAACAATGCAAGACAATACAAAGGGAGTTCAATGCTTCATTTGCAAGAAATTTGGGCATGTAAAGGCTCAATGTTGGTATAGAAACAAGGAGGTTAATGTTACGAGGAAGAATGCAAGGATAAAGATGAAGAAGGAGTTGTGTTCATGGCCATAGATAATGATGCTGTGAATGAAGATGGTGGAACGTGGCTCATTGATAGCGGATGTTCTAACCATATGAGCAGGTGAAAAATCCTTGTTTTCAATCTCTTGAATTCACGAAAACAAAACTATAAGGCTTGGAGATGGGAAAGCTCTTGAGTTGAAGGAATTGGGTCTATTCCTTTGGGGTACAAACTCGGGCAAGCGAGATCACTCTTACAAAGGTCGATTAGTGCCAAACTTAACACACAACTTGTTAAGTGTGGGACAACTATTGGACTCGGATATGATGTAAACTTTTTCAAAAGGGTTATGCTCCATCGGTGGAAACAAAAATCAAAAGAATGTTGTGGCTCGAGGTTTGCATGACAAAACACGAGGTTATTTCCTCTTGGTGCTAAAGATGTAAATTATGCCTATACAGCACAAGAAGAAGACTCAAATATCTGGCATAAGAGATACGGTCATGTGAACTCAAATACACTGAAGCATCTATATGAGAAGAAGATTGTACGTGGGCTATCTCCCATCTCTATTATTGATCCATGTGAAGCTTGCTCACTTTGGGAAAAACAAACCGAGAAAAAGAATTCCCGAAAGGTTTGGCCACTCGTGCAAAAGTTCCATTAGAGCCGGTCCATGGTGATCTTGTAGGGACTAATGAAGACCCCAACCATTGGAGGTAACCTCTATTTTATGCTCTTAAGTCGACGACTATTCCAGGTATTGCTGGCCATATTTTTACGAAATTAAAAATCAGAAGCACTCTATCACTTCAAAACATTCAAATCTCTTGTTGAGAAGCAGCACTCCTTGCCAGTGAAAGCTCTTCGGACTGATAGGGGAGGAGAGTTTATGTCTTTGGAATTCAAGGAATTCTGTAATCTCAATGGCATTCTCCATCAACTCACCGCTCTGAAATCGCCCCAGCAAAATGGCGTTGCGGAGAGAAAAAATCAGACTGTCACCGAGATGGCACGTACTATGCTGCAGGAGGCCGGAATGCCACCGGAGTTCTGGGGAGAAGCAGTGTCGACTGCTGTCTTCATCTCAAATCGATCGTTGACTCGGGCACTTGAGAGTCAAACTCCATTTGAAGCTTTGGTTTGGGTCACAACCCGAGTGAATTTTTCGGCGTCTTGGTTTGCATGGCACATCGCCTCGTTGACTCACGACAGCGATCAAGTTCGACGCCAAGTCATCACCTTGCGTCACGATTAGAATCTTTGTGAGGGTTCGATGGCCCTATCGGGTGTTTGATCCGGATTCAAAGCGTCCACATCGGCGAGGAATCTACGCTTTTCGAAAATAAGCGCTGGGATTGGGCCAGCTGAGCAACCTCAGTTTGTGCGCCACCTGCTGACAAGGATGAAGAGAATGTAATTGTATCTCAACCATTAGAAGCTTCTGATCAACGGTCTGAGATTCATCCTCTTCCAAACAGTTCATCTCCAGGAAACTCATCGAACACCACCAGCAACGGCCGAGCTCCGGCGAGGTACAGAAATCTCACAGAAATTTACTCTTCATGCTCTTTTGCTCTAACAGCTGCAGATCCATCAACTTACGATGAAGCAAAAGCAAATCCTGAGTGGATTGCTGCTATGAATGAGGAGATTGAAGCTATCCTTAAAAACCAAACATGGGAGTTAATTACTCTACACGAAGGGAAAAAAGGCGATCGGTTTAAAAATGGGTGTTCAAATCTAAATTCAAACCGGATGGAACAACGTTAAAGAAGAAAGCAAGAGTTGTGGCAAAGGGCTATGCACAGCGGGAGGGTGAAGACTTTGATGAAATCTTCTCTCCGGTAGCTCGAATGGAAACCATTCGCTCTTTTTCATGGCACTAGGAATACAAAGAAGATGGAGATTATATCAACTCGGCGTCAAGACTGCATTTCTAAAGCGGAGAATTAAAGGAAGAGGTGTATGTTCATCAACCGATGGTTTTATCATCTCAGGAGAAGAAGACAAGGTGTATAAGCTTGAAAGGCTTTTATATGGACTTCGTCAAGCTCCGAGAGCTTGGTATAGTCGATATTGATTCTCGGGTTTACTCGGATGGGATTTGTTCGAAGCCTCAATGAACCAACAGTATACAAGAAGCAACAAGACACTGATATTTTGGTGCTATGTTTATACGTTGATGATATTGTTTATATGGGGGTCATCCGAGGAGGATGTTAAAAGGATTTCAAAGAGGAGATGATGAGAATTTTTGAAATGACTGATCTTGGTCAATTGAAGTACATTCTCTGGCTAGAGGTGATTCAGCTTCAAGACTCTCTATTTGTGTCTTAGCATAAGTATGCAATGGATCTATTAATCAAATCAGGAATGATGAATTGCAAACCAGTGGCCTCTCCACTAAATTCAAATGAGCATTTGCACTCACAAAATAATTCTGGGAGTGTTTGTCCTACTAAGTATAAAAGCATTGTTGGTAGACTTACATGCTTAACTCACACTCGCCCAGACCTAATGTTTGCAGTGTATCTGTTGTGTCTCGTTTCATGAATTCTCCATCTACACATCACTTTGGAGCCCTGAAAAGGATACTGAGGTATGTATGTGGAACACTAAATCTTGGTTTACTTTATACAGTAAGTGAGGATTTAAGCACGGTCGGGACACTCGAGACGGACGGGGAATTCTCTAGATGATAGAAGAAGTACAACAGGATGGTGTTTCAGTCTTGGTTCTGCTGTCATTGCTTGGAGTTCAAAGAAACAGGCCATTGCAGCCCTCTCCGACCAGAGCGAGAATACATTGCTCTCACTGCTGCGGCTTGTGAAGCGATTTTGGGCTGCTTGAGTTGTTGGAGGATCTATCTCGAGAAGCAATCGGGATCATCGATGATATATTGTGACAACATCTACGCTATTTCTATAGCGAAAAACCCAATCCATCATGGTCGAACGAAGCACATAGATACACGTTATCATTTCATAAGAGATTTAATTAAAGAAGAACAAATTTGTGTGCTCCATTGTGGTACAAATGATCAACTTGCGGATGTGTTCACCAAAGCATTAAGCTATCAGAAATTTGATCTTTTTCGGTGCCAACTTGGTCTAAGAACTCTTCCTGATCAAGGGGAGGATGTTGGAAAACTGATCAGGAAATTGGAGACAAATTGATGTGTGTGGTGCTGTTTAGAAGACTGAATAATAGTGTGATGCACTTAGTTTGGTTATTGTCTTTATGTTGTTTGGATTAGCTTTACTTTGAATCTTTACTGTATTTCTTTGTTGTATTAGCATGTATTATGTGAAATGCTTGGTGGCATTCACTATCGGTAACTCTATATTTTTTTCGAGTGTTTTGAATCAATGATGTGCATCAATTCTGAATCATTATATTGAATTGGTTTCTCTTCAGTTCAGTTGAAGTGTAGTGTGAGATAGTGTGTGTCTTGCTGAGAGCTTGAAGAACATTATATCATCAAAGGATCCTATCAGTTATGACAGTCTAGTCAATCAAACCCTTCAACAGTGTTTCTTATGTTTCTGCTTGTGGCCTAAAAAAAAGCTCATCTCAACTAAAGATATAATCAAATGTTGGTTAGGGTTTTGGACCGATCTCACGCTTTGATTCTTTATCTCGAAGCTTACATGCATGGATGCTATATCCTTGAAATCTTGGAGGATGCAAGTTTGGTAGTAACTCATGATAATAAAAGAGTAGCTAAGGTACATGAAGTAATACATGGCATGGTCCAATGGATAGCCATAGGAGTTGGGGGTGCTAGCAACAAGCCATGGTTTGTTAGACAAAACATTAATGTAGAAACAGATTATCATTGGAGGAGGTGGAGACATGGTTTGAGTGGAGCGAGTGTCAATAGTCAGCTGTGATATGAATTGTTTGCCTCGAGTTGCAGTTTGAGTGCCCAAGCCTCTTGAGTTTCAACATTCGAGCATAATCAAAGACTAGAAAAATCGCCAAAAAATCATTCTTGAGACAAATGCCAAATCTCACATACTTGAATATATCTTCCACTAGAATTCATGAGCTCCCAATTGAGATCATCACACATTTGTTTAACCTTGAGTTTCTTGACATATCACCCACAAAAATCAAATCACTTCCATAGAGCTGGGAAATTTGAAAAAATTGAAATACCTTTTTTTGTGGATATCGTTTCTAGGCAAATTACAGTGAGCTATTATCAAATTTATACGATCTCAGGTGCTGACCTATATCCATATGGGTATGTGAGTGTTGAGATACATGTATATATGTGTATGTATATCCCTGAGTATAGACCATGTACACTATACGTGCATGCACACTTCATCATCTATTTATACATGAGCTTGTCCATTGAGATCAATGGTTCAAGCATTTCTCTCTTCCTCTCACTCTCTAACATGGTATCAGATTAGCTAGGTTGCAGTGGCGTCGAACCCCGCCACTCCCTCTCCGGCGACCGCCGCAGTCCGCTCCGGCCGTGCCTATCTCCGACCTGCGCCTTTGCCCCTGCCCTTGCGTGCCACTGCCGCGCCCGAGCCCGCGCCCGGCGCCGCCCTGCAGCACCCTGCGCGCGCCCGCGCCCTCGCGCCTGCGCGCGCACGCGCCCTGCCGCACCCCCGCGCCCGCGCCGCGCGCCCCGCGCCTTACGCGCCCCGCGCCCCGCTGCTGCCGGGCGCAGGCGCCCCAGCGCCCTGGCGCCCCGCGCCCGCTGCCCGCGCCCTGCGCGCTCGCCCTCGGCCCGGCTCGGTGCTCCCGCCTCTAGATCCTCTCTGTGGCCAAATCTGGTCATGGGCCCGGATCCCTTTTCCTCTCTATTTTATTTTTTTGGTTTTTGGTATTATTCTCTTGTTTGAGAATTGTTTTATTTTTTTTATTTCTTTTGTCTGTTTGATTGTAAGTTAATTTGAGCATCTTATGGACTGTCACCGGACTCGGGTGGAGTTCTTCTCGATGTCCGTCACGCAGATATCTCCCACTACGATGTGGTGCTTGTAGCACCAATTATATTCCATGGCGGCTTACTCTCAAGCCCATTCTTGATGGCATTCGTGTTCTTTCCCATGTTGGCGGTACTTCTCCGCTCCGACTCCGGCGATCCAGTCGATTATCGCCATTCTCAAAGCTTATGAGCAGCGACTTGAGAAGTGGATTGTCGATGATTCTACGACGCGGATGATTAGTTTGTCGGGCTGTTCACCATTGATATTCGCACCCATATTGCGGATCTACCCTACGCTCAGTGCGATGTGGTGCTACTGGAGGCGTCGTTCGCGTGGTTCCGATCGGGGCACGCGATCTATACCTTATATCGGGCCCTTGACACTCGCATCAAGGGAGGATACTGTTGATCACTACTATAGTAGATTCTGTGGGTTATGGCGCCAGATTGATGCCCTTACACCCTCCCACTGCCCTACCCACACTGCTCAGCTCCTTACTTATGCTTGATGAGGGGCATGCACGCTCACCGTCGCCATGAGGAGTCACGGCGTATGTACGCGTTCATTATCGTCTCGTCCACGAGTTTGAGTCGACCGGGCCCATTGTTACATGCCCCTACCACACACCCTTAGATGAGGCATTCACTATTGTTTGTGCTTTCGAGGGAGACTGCGTCTCGAGCTTCCTTCAGAGGGCGAGTGCACTTGCTGCTACTGCGTCCTCCTGCTCCTTCACCCAGCTACTCCGTCCTCTTCTACTTTTGTTGCTTCTCGGTCTTCTCAGCGGCCGAAGAAGACTGTGACTTGCCACTATTGTGGCAATGTGGGACACTTTGAGCGTATTTGCCGAAAAAGAAGCAGTGAGGCCTTCCCCGCATGACTTCATCACCGACTCCTCCACTCCTTCCCACACCTCCTTCTCGGCGCACTCAAAGCATCGACCTCCTCTGCTCTCTCTCTCCCGCCCGATCGGCAGCGGCCTATTGGTGATGCTTCGATCGGTTTCAAGTACGCATCCGAGCGACATCTCTCTTGAGTCGAGCACGTTCAGCTCAGGTTACTCCACCCACTCCAGGTAGTTCCTGTCCTCTTTGGCTTCTTGACTCTAGTGCTAGCTTTCACATGACACATGATGCCACTCATCTTCACCATTCTCATCCTTCTTCCCTTCATACTCATGTTCGCATTGCTGATGGCACACTTTTACCTGTCTCTTCCACCGGGTCATCTCTCCACTAGTGCTTTCTCTGTCCCGTCTGTATCTCATGTCCCTCATCTATCCATGAACCTTATGTCTGTTAGTCAACTCACTAATTATGACTGTCAGGTCATTTTTGACCGGACCTCATGTCGTGTCGTGGGATCACAAGTGAGGCGGTGATTGGAGCTGGCCGCCGCCATAGTGGAGTATATGCGCTGGATTCTCTTCGTCTTCCCTATTCAGACAGGTCTGCTTCTCATTGTTATGCTGCTACTATATCACATCATCTATGGCATCATCGTCTTGGTCATTTGTGTCGGCCTCAGTATGTCTTCTCTTGTCGGTCGAGGGTGTCCTGAGGCGGTCTCTCCTCCTTCCGATGTTGTTTGTTTTGGTCGTAGAACTTGGCAAAGCGATTCTGAGCGTCCCTATCCATTGAGTCGGGCCTCAAACTAGTGCCCTTTTGACCTCATTCACTCGATGTTTGGGGTCCTGCTCCTTTTGTATCTAAAGGTGGCAATCGATATTATGTTATTTTTATTGATGATCACACACGATTTACCGGTTTATTTTATGCATCATCGTAGTCAGCTTTTATCTATATATCGCTCTTTTACTACTATGGTGCACACTCAGTTCTCTGCCTCTATCAAGACCTTTAGGTCTGATTCTGGCGGAGAATACACCTCCCATGCTTTTCGTACCCATTTGTCTTCTGAGGGCATCTTGCCTCAACTATCCTGTCATGGGGCTCATCCTCAGAATGGGGTCGCTGAGCGCAAGCACCGTCACATTTTAGAGACAGCTCGAGCTCTCCTGCTTGGTGCATCTCTTCCTCCTCACTTCTGGGCTGATGCTGTTCACACTGCTGTCTACCTTATTAATCTGCAACCATCATCCCATCTTCAGGGTCGTAGTCCCGGTGAGTCCCTACATAGAACTCCCCCTCGCTATGATCACCTTCGTGCTTTTGGTTGTCGTTGCTTTGTCTTACTCTCACCTCGGGAGCGGACAAAAACTCACCACCCGACTCGGTTCTTTGTGTTTTTCCGGGGTATAGTCTTGAACACAAAGGTTATCGTTTAGTTATGACCCGATCACTCGTCGCTTTTCGCATCTCTCGAGATGTCATATTTGATGAGACTACTCCTTTTTATGCTTCCCCTTCTACTACATCTACTTCTCCCATCTGCTCCTCTTTCCTTCCTTTTTCTCCTCTCATCCATCGAGGATACTCCCCGACTTCCACTACTTCTCTACCACGTCCTCCTTCTCCGAGCTTCTCTCTCATTCATCCCCCTATTCCATCCCCTTCCCTTATCCGCTGATTCCTCCTTACTTCCTTGATCTATCCTCCTATTCGTTATACTTATCATCGTCGGGAACCTGCAGCATCTTCACCTCCCGGCGGTCTCTCCTCGACACTCCTTCTCTCGGTGATCCTCGATCCCGAGGTACCCTCTCACACTTACTCTACGTGATCGATCCACTTTACATCCTCCCTAACTGCTATGCTACTCGCTAGCACTAGTGTTTCAGATGTCCATGAGCCAGGTACCTACAGAGGGCGATGCAGTCCACTGCGTGTGGCGTCTTGCCATGGGCCGAGGAGCTTGATGCATTGTCTCGAGACTCATACTTGGGATTTGGTTCCCCTTCCTTCTCATGCTACTCCGATTACATGCTATCTGGATTTCTGAGGTGAAGACCTGGATTACGATGGGTCTCTCGGGCGCTATAAGGCGGCTTGGTTGCTCGTGGTTTCCAGCAGGAGCATGGTCGTGACTATGAGGAGACCTTTGCCCTTGTAGCCCACATGCATACTTATGCGTCGTTTGATTGCATTGCTCGCTAGGGAGTGGACCCTACATCAGCTTGATGTGAAGAATGCGTTTCTTCATGGGGACTTAAAGGAGGAAGTTTATATGACTCCTCCTCCACGGTCTTGGTGCCTCCGACACGTTTTGTCGACTTCGCCGTGCTCTTTATGGTCTTAAACAGGCTCCACGGGCCTGGTTTGAGCGATTCAAGATCTTATTATTGAGGCTAGTGGTTTCACTTGAGCATCCATGATTCGGCAGTCTTTGTTCATTCCTCACATCGCGGCCGCACTATCCATGATCCTGCTCACATTGCCTTTGTGAAGTAGAAACTCTGTGAGACATTCTTGATGACCGATTTGGGTCCGCTTCGTTACTTCTTGGGTATTGAGATCACTCTCGGTCGATGTAGCTACCGTCTTACTTAGCAGCGATATACTCTTCACCTTCTTGCTCGCTCTGGCTTGACTGATACTCGCACTGCTACTACACCCATGGAGCTTCACTTGCGTCTCCGAGCTCGATGGGACTCCTTTCACGATCCCTCTCGATCATCGACATCTTGTTGGCGCTTGGTTTACTTGGTCACACCCGTCCCTGACATTTCTCATCGATCCATATTCGAGTCGAGTTTATTTGCGGCTCCTACTGCATTCATTATGCACATCTTCTCCCGAGCTAGCGCTATCTTCGTGGTACTGCATCTCGTGGTCTGTTCTATTCACGTCATTCCACTCTTCAGCTACAGGCCTATTCTGATGCTACTTGGGCTAGTTCCCCTGATGATCGGTTCTCTGTTACTGGTTACAGTATCTTTCTTGGATCTTCTCTCATTGTTTGGAAGACTAAGAAACAAAGACATCAGAGCCAAGTCCAGATCTTTCGAGGGCTGAGGTTCGTGCTTTAGCTTCTACTTGCTCAGGAGGTGCTTTGGCTTCGCTCGATCCTCACGAGGACTTTGGGATCATCGCAAACCTCCCTATTCCTCTTCATCTGTGATAGCACTGGGGCCCTTCAGATAGCATCACTCGGCCGGTCAAGCATGAGCTTACCAAACACATTGGAGTGGATGCCCATTTCACTCGATGTCATGTTCGTTCTCGACTCGTGTCTCTTCATTACCTTCCACGAGGTTCGGTAGTCGACTTCTTCACCAAAAGCGCTGAGACTCGCGATCGAGCATCTTTTCATAGTTATCCAAACTCCGACGCATGATCCGTCTTGAGTTTGAGGATGGGTGTTAGATACATGTATATATGTGTATGTATATCCTGAGTATAGACCATGTACACTATACGTACCTGTACACTTCATCATCTATTTATACATGAGCTTGTCCATTAAGATCAATGGTTCAAGCATTTCTCTCTTCCTCTCACTCTCTAACATGTAGAACCAAAGGAATTCGAGATACTGAGAGGCTTGAAAGGTATAGGAATGTGTGCATCTTCTTATGAGATCCTCCAACAACTCTCCCACCGCCAATTGTCAATATTAATATTCAAGAAATTGAAGGCTTGTCGACACTTCAACTTAGTAGTTTAACAAGTGAAGGTCGTGGGTGGCCAAAGGAACTTCAAATCGGATCATGCACTACCATTCAAAAATCGATGATTACTAATGGAACTAAGATAAATCTCAAGTTTCTCAGATTATTTGATCTCCCGAAATTGAGAAGTTTTATTTGGAGGATTGAGCTGAAAAGAAGTTTTTCCAATGCTTCAACTTGTCCAAATTGAAGCATGCCACACCTTGACGAGTCTTCATTGGGTCTTGCATCTCCCGGTCCTCTATGTTTTGGTATTAAAAAATTGTGATGCAATGGAAGAATTGATAGATGAAGAGGTGGGAGAAATTGAAGAAGACAACGCCATCACTACGTTTCCCGCACTAAAGTATTTGACAATAGTTCATTTACCAAAAGCTAGTGAAAAATAAGCAGTTGTGCATTAGATTTCCCTCATCTTTCAAAGGTTCACTTGGAGGACTGTCCAAATTTGAAGAGGCTTCCATTCAAGCCCGATATCATCAACAACCAAGGCCTATTGATTAAATGTGAGAAGAAATGGTGGGAGATGTTAGAGTGGGATGATGCCAGTATCCAATCCCAATTTTGCTCAAATAGCACGGAAGAGGAAGAAATTACGAAATTTTTGGTGAAAAAAATGTGGATAAACCACAGCTTTATTGAAATAGCAAAGGATACAAGAGAATGGCCCCTCTCACCGGAGGTGAGGAACAAAAACTAAGTATAACATAACAACAACGCACGGAGAAAAACG
>NC_052491.1:1559147-1587988 GCF_009730915.1 Dioscorea cayenensis subsp. rotundata | reverse complement strand
AATCATGTTTATTGTATTCTTCTGATGATGATTATGTGGACCTACATGATGCAATTTATGAGATGGCAGTGTGGATAGCATCAGACTGTGGGATGAACAAGAATAAATGGATAGTGAAAAAATATGATATGTTTGTAGTTGAAATACCATCAATCAATGTAGAGAATTGGAGATTCGCGAACGAGTGATTATAAGTGGCAAGGTGGAGCTTTTTCCAAGTTTTCTTCATCAGTGTTCTGATTTGTTATGTTTAATGTGGGCCCCAGTCTTGTTTGTCTCCATTTGTTTGGAACCAAGCCCAAAGCCTGGATTCAAGGAAAATTTTGTAGTTTCCCAATTGTGTAAACCGTGAATTCATGAAGCTTTGTTTTAAGCTTTTGTTGCAATAATGGTTTTGGAGCCCAGCTATAGACATCCTTTCTTCTACCCACTGAGAAAGTTATGCATGTTAGAGCTCCTTTAGTAAGAAGAGAATGCAATCCTTTAGGAGAGGGAGAAGATAGAGTTCATGTCTTGATCTAAGTATAAGACCTTGCTCTCAAGATGAAAATCCATTGGTGATCTAAGTGAGATGCTTTTCTATATGAGTATTACTATCACCGGAAGTTAAACTTCGGCAAGAGGTTAGCATCATTCTTCAAGAGTTTTCTCACTTAGAGAGAGAGAGAGAGAGAAAATTCTGGTATTGAAAATCCGGCGAAGCTCCGGCGATGCTCCGGCGTGGAAACTTGATAGAGGGAATGGTTGGGTTTTGGACACATGAATGTTGGAAGAAGCTTGATTTCATTAAATCTAAAAGTATGGTGGGTTTCTACTCTTGCTTCTTTGGTGTCCATTGTTGGAGGTTAGAGATGTGATGGAATTATGATGATAAAGACATGAGGTTATGGCTGCATAATGCCTTGTTGGTGAGCATCTAATGTTTACTTAAAATCATTATTTTTTTGTTTTTAAGCATTTGTGACAACTGCAGCCATTTGAGTATTAATCCTTGCATATCTTTGCATGAAAACTACAGCCTTTTGTTGGTATACATATACACTTATATTTACATCAAAAAAACCGCAGCCATTTTGAGTGTTTATCTTTTGCATATTTTTGCATGAAAAACCTGCAGCCTGTTAATGTTTTTGAACCCATTAGAAACCCAAGCTTTTATGCTTGTAAATTAGTTGTTTTGCATGTCTTCTTATTTCTTTCAAGCATGCTTAAGGGCCAACTAGTACATGCTTAGAAGAACACACTCACCTTCTAAATTCTGCAGCCTTAGAATGTGTGTTTTTGCATTTGAAAGTGACATTGCAATCCTTGGGTGATCTTAGGTAGTTGCTTTGATGATGACCAACAACCCTAGTTTATGTTGTTCATTCTTTCTTGAGTTGTAATGGTTACCAATCCTTGGGTTATAGGACCACTTGAGAAGTGGCTTTGGGTCTTCGCATTGTGTCTTGGAGTAGAGTATTTTCGAGGTAAGTAATCCACACATATTATTTTGACAAGTTTTAATTGCAAAATTTCTAATATTATTTGATTATATATTTAAAATACCCCAAGAGTGGGAGCCTGCAACTATTTTGTTTAAAGGATTATTTGATCACTTTTGGATTTTAAATTTTGGTATGTAACTTTACACTATTCTTTTAGTGACTTTTTGCATATGTATCTTGAATATGTAGAAAATTATGAACTTAGCTTTCGAAACTATTTTGTTATGAATATCAGGTAAGTAATCTACCGACAACTCCGTATTTTCAATACTTGGGAAATTATTTTATTTGATAAAATAATTATCTAGTATTTTGTTATTTTATTTTGAATATATGTTATTTTGTTAATATTAAAATTATTTATTTGGAATATGTATTTTGAGGTATTTTCTTTAGTTAATTATTTTTATTTAGTTGTTGACTTGGTAAATCTACCTTGGTGTAATGTTAATTAAATGATCGCTATTCATTTTAACTTGGTTATTAATTTATTATTTATACTAAGTGTGCAATTACATTCAAATGATTACTTCAACATTTTTAAAATTCGTTGGTTTGTAGGCATGGGTTGATGATTATGCTATCTTTTGAATTGACTTAGTTAATTCCTTTATTTATTTATTTATTTATTTATCTATTTATATAAGTATTTAATTTAGTTTTGAATGAGCTAGTGTTTTGAGTAATTTTAAATATTTCATGTGCTTAAATGTTTATATTTCATTTATGGTTATCGAGTTATTTTCCCTAAAGTGAGATTTTGATATTTATCTGTATATTTTTATATATATATATATATATGAACTTGAGGAAATTTTAGAAATTTATGACCTTGTACTCTGCAAATATTTTGTATCTGAATGTTTTGGTCTCCAAATGAGCAATATGCAACCCTGTCAGTGGGGGGTTAAACCCTGACCTTGTCGACAAGTAATTTTGGGGAAAAAAAGAAAGCTGCGATTTCATACGTGTCCGATTCGGTGAAATAATCAGCGGCCACTTTGGTATTCGATCTCGGGTCCTGAGGGGTAAATAAATGATATGTCATTATTTTGGCTCGAGATTCATCATCGAGGATAAACAAATGACCTTTAGCACTTACGATGAATTTGGAGACATACACTTGAATTTGTTACTTTTTGGCTTTTGCTAGTTTTGGATTTTGAATTTGCAAAAAACACAAATATTTGTCCCTGCCTTGAAATTTTCTGTATTTTTGATATCGTATTTCTGGGTTTTGAATTCCGGTAAATCATATTTGTAAATATTCTTTATTAGAATATTTCACTTTGTATTTTGTTTTGTTTAAATTATGTTTTGAAGACCTATGCTCATTTCTGGCGAATAATTATTCGCAGTTCTGAAACCTGATAATCTTTTGATTTCAGTTATTTTGAATAGCGTTACTACTTGAGAACTATACCTCTGTTGAACCATTTATTTTGTATTTGTTTAAACTATGTTTTAACTTTGAATTATTCTTAATATCTGAATTCGAGATTCATAAACCCTGTTGTTTTAGAACAATTTCTGGATTACTTACTGGGCTAGTGAGCTCATGGATTTGTTTTAAATCCTTTTCAGATCAAGAGTGGTAGACCGTGGTGGATCTTGAAAGACTGCCTGTAGATGTTGCTTGTCCTGTGTAAAATTGTAGTCCTTGTCATTGTCTATCACTATGTCCACTGTATTTTTGTATTTTTGGACTTCGTATCCCGATTTTGTGTACTTTGTAGAGTTTGTAATCCAGAACTCGGTTGAGGTTATTATAGTTTTACTTGTCCTGGATCAGATTTTGAGGCCTTGCAGGCCTATGGGGCTCACGCCTTGTGGGTCTGCGGCCGTTTGTCTGCGCACCGGGTCTGGTGAGCCGGGTTCGGGGCGTGACATTTAATGATACAATTTAATTCTTATTTTAAAAATATTCCTGAAGGATTTTTCAGACAGATGCCAAATTTGTCATATTTGGATCTTCAAGACACTGGTATCGAAGAACTTCCAAAGGACAACAAATGTTTGGTTAATTTGCAATACCTAAACATTTCAAACACAAATATCTCATCACTTCCGAAGGAGTTGGTATATTTGAAAAAATTGCAACATCTAATATGTGGAAGTTTGAAAGGGCTTGGCAAGATAGAGGAAGATCTCATGTCAAGATTACAGAAGTTGAAGGTCATTGACGTATTTCCATCAGGGTGGGTAGACCTGGAAGAGTTAAAGAAATTGAAGAAACACGTCAAAGCCATAGCAATGTGTGTAGTATCAAAAGAGGTTCTCCAGCAACTCTCAAGTTTGCCAACTACTCGGCTTTATATAGAAAATTTGGATAACTTGATCTCTCTTTCATTTGATACTTTAAGTTGCAAAGATCATGGATTCTTGGCGGTTCTAGTAATTGAATCATGCCCACAGCTTAAGGAGCTTGTGATGAATGGAAGTGGGAGTCATCTCAATTACCTCGATATCTTTAATGTTGAAAAACTGCTTAACATTATCTGGATAAATCTGTCACCTGCAGAATTTTTTCATGTGTTGCAGTTGTTAGAAATATCGGGATGTAATTTGGATAATTTAGCTTGGGTCCTACATCTCCCATGTCTTTTAGGTTTGAAAATAGAAGATTGTGCAAAGATACAAAAGTTGTTTTACATGGAGGAGAGAGAAATCCAACAAGAAAAAGTCTCTGAACGCCCGATGTTCCCTGCCCTACAAGAATTATATTTAAAAAACCTACCAAAATTAGTGAGGATTGTTAGATACATGTATATATGTGTATGTATATCCTGAGTATAGACCATGTACACTATACGTACCTGTACACTTCATCATTTATTTATACATGAGCTTGTCCATTGAGATCAATGGTTCAAGCATTTCTCTCTTCCTCTCACTCTCTAACATGGTATCAGATTAGCTAGGTTGCAGTGGCGTCGAACCCCGCCACTCCTTCTCTGGCGATCGCCTCCGTCCGCTCCGGCCGTGCCTATCTCCGACCACGTCAGCCATCGCCCGCGCTCGGCGCTCGGCCCGCGCCGCATCCGCGCGCCCACGCCCAGCGCGCCCGCCGCACCCTGCGGCGCAGCGCCCGCCCGCACCCTCGCGCCCGCCTCGCGCCTTCGCGCGCCCTTCTAGCGCGCCGCGCCCCTGCGCCACGCCTGCGCCCAGCCGCACGCGCTCGCCTCAGGCCCGCGCTCCGCGCCTCCGGGCGCTCCTGCTCGCGGATCGGTCGGTCAGCAGGATCCCTTTTTCCTCTCTTTTTTTATTTATTGTCTTTGGTGTTATTCTCTTGTTTGAGAATTGTTTTATTTTTTTTATTTCTTTTGGCTGATTGTAAGTTAATTTGAGTTTCTCTAAAAAGGACCTATCTGGGACTAAGTGGAGTTCTTCTTGATGTCCGTCATCGCAGTATCTCCCACTCTAATGTAGTGCTTGATGGCACCAATTATATTCCATGGCGGCTTACTCTCAAGCCCATTCTTGATGGCATTCGTGTTCTTTCCCATGTTGGCGTACTTCTACTGCTCTAGCGACTCACAACGATCTTTGATTCACGCCATTCTCAAAGCTTATGAGCAACGACTAGAAGTGGATTGTCGATGATTCTCACGACGCGATGATTATTTGTCGGGGTCGCTACCATTGATATTCGCACCCATATTGCAGATCTACCTATTGCTCGTGCGATGTGGAGCTACTTGAAGCGTCATTCTTTCGTGGGTTCCGATCGAGCGCGGATCTATACCTTATATCGAGCCCCTTGACGCTCTGCATCGAGGGAGGATCTCAGTGATCACTACTATAGTAGATTACATGGATTATGGCGCCAGTTGATGTCCTTACACCCTCTCACCGTCCCTACCCACTGCTCGGCTCCTTACTTGTCTTGATGAGGGCATGCACGCGCTCAGCCCGTCGCCATGAGTCACGCGATGTATGCGCGTTCATTATGCTTCTATGTCCTGAGTTTGAGTCGACCCGGGCCCAGCTGTTACATGCCCCTACCACACACTCCTTAGATGAGGCATCGACTATTGTTCGTCTTGAGGAGACTCGTCTCGGGCTTCCTTCGAGGCGCGAGCAGCTTGCGCTACTCGTCCTCCCGCCTCCCAGCCGACTACTCCGTCCTCTTCTACTTTTTGTTGCTTCTCGGTCTTCTCGGTGGTCGAAGAAGGCGTGACTTGCCACTATTGTGGCAATGTGGGGATCACTTTGAGCGTGATTTGCGGAAGAAGCAGCGAGGCCTTCCCGCATGACTTCATCACCGACTCCTCCACTCCTTCCCACACCTCCTTCTCGAGCGCACTCGACGACCGACTCCATCTCTCTCTCTCCCTGCCGTCGTAGCCTATTGGTGATGCTTCGTCGAGTTCAGCGATCGCATCGGGCGACATCTCTCTCGGGTCGAGCACGTTCGGCTCGAGTTACTCCACCCTCCGGGTAGTTCCTGTCCTCTTTGGCTTCTTGACTCTGGTGCTAGCTTTCACATAACACATGATGCCACTCATCTTCACCATTCTCATCCTTCTTCCCTTCATACTCGTATTAGCATTCTTGATGGCACACTTTTACTCTCTCTTCCTCTGGTCATCTCTTCACTAGTGCTTTCTCCGTCCCTTACGTATCTCATGTCCCTCATCTATCCACGAACCTTATATGCATTAGTCAACTCACTGATTATGACTGTCAGGTCATTTTTGACCGGACCTCATATCGTGTGCAGGATCACAGTGGATCGGTGATTGGGCTGTGCACGCCATGAGTAGAGTATATCGCAGCTGGATTCCCTTCGTCTTCCCTCTTCAGACAGGTCTGCTTCTCATTGTTATGCTGCTACTATATCACATCATCTGTGGCATCATCGTCTTGGTCGTTTGTGTCGGGTCTCAGTATGTCTTCTCTTGTCGATCGGTGTCCTAGGAGCGGTCTCTCCTCCTCCGATGTTGTTTGTTTTGGGTCGTAAACTTGGTAAGCGATTCTGACGTCCTATCCATTGAGTCGGTCTCAAACTAGTGCCCTTTTCGACCTCATTCACTCGATGTTTGGGGGTCCCTGCTCCTTTTGTATCTAAAGGTGGCAATCGATATTATGTTATTTTTATTGATGATCACACACGATTTACCTGGGTTTATCTTATGCATCATCGTGAGTCGACTTTTTATCTATATATCGCTCTTTTTACTACTATGGTGCACACTCGCGTTCTCTGCCTCTATCAAGACCTTTAGGTCTGATTCTGGCGGAGAATACACCTCCCTTGCTTTTCGTACCCATTTGTCTTCTGAGGGCACCTTGCCTCAACTATCATGTCCTCGGGCTCATCCTCGAATGGGGTAGGCGAGCGCAAGCACCGCCACATTTTAGAGACGACTCGAGCTCTCGCTTAGTGCATCTCTTCCTCCTCACTGACGAGGGTCGATCTTTGCTCACTGCCGTCTACCTTATTAACTGCAACCATCATCCCATCTTCAGGGTCGTAGTCCCGGTGAGTCCATACATGGAACTCCCCCTCGCTATGATCACCTTCGTGCTTTTGGTTGTCGTTGCTTTGTCTTACTCTCACCTCGGGAGCGGACAAAACTCACCACCTAGTCGGTTCTTTGTGTTTTTCTGGGGTATAGTCTTGAACACAAAGGTTATCGTTGTTATGACCCAGTCACTCGTCGCTTTCGCATCTCTCGAGATGTCACATTTGATGAGACCACTCCTTTTTATGCTTCCCCCCCTTCTACTACATCTACTTCTCCCACTGTTCCTCTTTCCTTCCTTTTTCCTCTCTCATCCACTGAGGATACTCCCCCAGCTTCCACTACTTCCCCTATTCCATCCCCTTCCTTATCTGTCGATTCCTCCTTACTTCCTTCGGTTTATCCTCCTATTCGTTATACTTATCATCGTCGGGACCCTGCAGCATCTTCACCTCCGGCAGGTCCTCCTCGACACTCCTTCTCTCTGGTGATCTCGGTCCCGAGGTACCCTCTCACACTTCACATTCTACGTGATCGATCCACTTTACATCCTCCCTAACTCGTTATGCTACGCTAGCACTAGTGTTTCGGGATGTCTATGAGCCGGTACCTCTACAGGTGATGCAGTCACTGCGTGGCGTCTTGCCATGGGCCGAGGGAGCTTGATGCATTGTCTCGGACTCATACTTGGGATTTAGTTCCCCTTCCTTCTCATGCTACTCCGATTACATGCCAGCTGGATTTACGAGGTGAAGACTAGATTACGATGGGTCTCATGGCGCTATAAGGAGCGCTTGGTTGCTCGTGGTTTCCAGCGGGAGCATGGTCGTGACTATGAGGAGACCTTTGCCCTCGTAGCCCACATGCATCCGTACGTACGTTGATTCTTTGTTGCGGTGCTCGAGAGTGGACCCTACATCGACTTGATGTGAAGAATGCGTTTCTTCATGGTGACTTAAAGGAGGAAGTTTATATGACTCCTCCTCCGGTCTTCGGGTGCCTCGAGGGGACTGTTTTGTCGACTGCCGTGCTCTTTATGGTCTTAAAGCAGGGCTCCACGGGCACTGGTTTGAGCGATTCAGATCTTGTATATTGGTATTTGGTTTCACTCGAGCATCCATGATTCGGCGGGTCTTTGTTCATTCCTCACATCAGCGGCCGCACTATTCTTCTCCTCTATGTGGATGACATGATTCTTCTTGGAGATGATCCCGCTCACATTGCCTTTGTGAAGCGAAACTACGTGAGACATTCTTGATGACCGATTTGGGTCCAGCTCGTTACTTCTTGGGTATTGAGATCACTTCTCGAGTATGATGGCTACCAGTCTTACTCAGCGGTGATATACTCTTGACCTTCTTGCTCGCTCCGGCTTGGCGATACTCGCCGTCTTTGCTACACCCATGGAGCTTCACTTGCGACTCCTAGCCGATGGGACTCCTTTACACGATCCCTCTCGATATCGACATCTTGTTGGCGGCTTGGTTTGCCAGGCATCACCCGATCCCTGACATTTCTCATGCGAGTCCATATTACGAGTCGGGTTTGTTGCGACTCCTACTTACATTCATTATGCACATCTTCTCCCGAAATCTTGCGCTATCTTAGTGTAATGCGCATCCTACGTGAGTCCGCATTCTATTCACGTCATTCCACTCTTCACTTCTGAGGCCCTACTCGATGCTACTTAGGCTAGTTCTCCCGATGATCGTTTCTACATTCTTTGATTCTTGTATCTTTTCTTGGATCTTCTCTCATTGTTTGGAAGACTAAGAAACGACATCTGATGAGCCAAGTCGAAAGTCTTGAGGGTCGAGGTTCGTGCTTTTAGCTTCTCTCTGTTCAGGAGGTGCTTTGGCTTCGCTCGATCCTATAGGACTTTGGGATACTGCAGACCTCCCCTATTCCCCTTCACTGTGATAGCACTGGGGCCCTTGATTCTGCTTGCGACCCGGTCAAGCATGAGTGACCAAACACATTGGAGTGGATGCCCATTTCACTCGATGTCATGTTCGTTCTCGAGACGGTGTCTCTTCATTACCTTCCCACGGAGGTTCGGGTAGGCGACTTCTTCACCAAAGCACGGACTACGCGATCGAGCATCTTTTCATGTTATCAAACTCCGGACGTATGATCCGTCTTGAGTTTGAGGAGAGTGTTAGATACATGTATATATGTGTATGTATATCCACGAGTATAGACCATGTACACTATACGTACCTGTACACTTCATCATCTATTTATACATGAGCTTGCCCATTGAGATCAATGGTTCAAGCATTTCTCTCTTCCTCTCACTCTCTAACAAGCATAAGCAATTTTGAATTGGATTTCCCCCGACTTAAATTTCTGACAGTGCGTCAATGTCATAATCTGAAGAAGCTTCCATTCAAGCGTGGCATTAACAACAATCAAAGAAAGATAGGAATTGAATGTGAGAGAGAATGGTGGGAAAGCTTAGAGTGGGATGATGCCGCCATCCCATCTCACTTTCAGACATATTTCCACCAGGTAAGTTTCATATTTTTCTTTTATTATTTCCTACTTCTTCACATGTACTGTGGATTCACGAATGTTAAAACAAGTTATTAATATAATTTTCTATTCATTAATCAATCGCTATAACTTAAGGATTTCTTTTTAATTTATAGAATTTTTTTTTTACTTTTCATGCAGAGTTCTTTATATATATATATATATATATATATATATATATATATATATATATATATATATATATATATATATATATAAGGAGCTTTAAAATTCATTAAATCTGCATAATTAACTCTATAAGATCCCACTTTGGAAGGGGCATTTATTAATCGGGCATATGTATGCCTCTTTCACCACATTATTATCATGTTTGAATGTTAGTTTATATATAGTTTATCAATATGCACTCATTATAACACCAATAATAATTGGATTATTATTATTAAACATATGAACAATGTTGGAAGCATGGAAGTATATGTACAAGTATGTAATTAAAACTAGGAACATTAACTTATTAAGAATGATTAATTTGCTGAATATTCTTGTCTTTGCAGGAGAGCGGACACAATGCATGAACAATTAGTTGAAGTGAAAGAAAGGCCTTCGAGTTTTCTCTATTTTTGTTTGCACAGGTTAGAGATCATGTTATGCTCAAACCAAGTAAGATCAAGATTAATTTGGAGAAAATGTCCTTTTTTTTTTTTCTTTTTAAATTCAATGTGCAACTTATAACATTGAGAAATCATGCCATCTTTTTGATATATCTTTAATTTCCTGGGTTTTGCATCTCCAAAAGCCTCTCAGAACTACAAATTCTCTTTGCAGTTAATCAGTAATCTACCAAATTTACTGGGCAATTATGCTCTGGATTGCTTGTATTGTTTTTGGGTTTTCTTCTCAAATCTAAACGTTTTGATTGGTTTCTTATTTATTCCAATGTGAAGACATTATTATTTGGTTTCCAAGTTTGAGGTATGTATATTATCATTATCTTATATATTTTCTAAGTCTGCTTGAAAGTTGATCAATTGAAGACATTAATAGTTGGGTTGCATCTTATATATATGCAAAATGTTGTCTATTTGTTATTTTCACTTTCGTATTGCTAAGAATTACTTGTGAACTTTGTCTAACTTTGAAAGCCTTAGTTTTGTTAATGTGCAGAATGGTCTAAAATGAGTGGCTTTCAAACATGACTTTGTATTTGATGCTGATGTTGTGATTCTCTCTCTCTTCTTATTTTGGCAGGTTAAAGAGGAAAACAAAGCCAAAAGCATATGTTGGTAGATGTGCTTGTTACTGCTGATGAAGCTATATATGGAAAGTGAGGCTTTGGCACTACAAAAAAGAGTTTTCATTGCAATCGAGATGCGTGGAGTTTCCTAATATAATCAGCGTAATAGTAAGAACCTACTCATCAAGCCAAGGCAAACTTATTGGAGGATAAAAAGTTTAACATCGCAACATTGAAGAAACATTGGGTATTCAATGTGATAGTAAGAACCTACTCATAAAGTCAAGGCAAACTACTTGTTGGAGGATCAAAAGTTTAACATCGCAACACTCAAAAACCATTGGTCTTTTGTTACAACAATTATTGATAATAAGGTAATGCATCTGTCACAATTTTGCGTTGCTTTATCTATTCAGGGTTGAATTATTTTGTCTAACAAGGGTGTTATGATATATTATTTTTCCTATGTTATTTATTTTATTTTATTTTTCCTATGTTTTTGCAGGTGTTAGTAAATGTGTTGCTGGCTCAGCAATGCAAATGAAGTGCATGGAGCGATAGCAAGTATTCAACAACCAGAGGATAAAAAGATTCGGTTCATCGACCTCTTAGATGATCCAACAACCTGATGATCAATCAAAGCTTCAATTTCTCAATGCTGCTAATTTAAGAGCTTTAACAATTTCTCAAATTGTATTCAAATTAGAGAACAAGATGGGAGAAGTTTGGCAAGGCAAAACTTTGATCTGAGTGAACAATCAGAAGATCATCTGTAGAGAAGGTGAAATTTGGACAACTAAAAGATTATGTCAGAATCATCAATATTTATTATATATATAATGATTGTATACATTGAGTAGTTTTCTTCAAACAGTTCATCACTTGTTGTCCAATCATTAAAGAATGATTTATTTAGTTACATAACCAAACAGCTCCCTGCGGTTGAATGTCACCCCTATTCTCCAAATCTTTATTTAACCATTTGCTTGGTGTTTTTCATTTTAACAAAACACAATGATGAAAACAGAGTATGCAATACATAAGTTTACACGGAGCTTAATAGAAATCATTGTCAGACGAAAATATTCACAAATCAAATGGCATAGCACGAAGATTCACTGTTTTATATATAAATTTAATTCCAGCAACAATACTGCAAGCACCAATAACAATGTCATATACTCTTTCATTTCCTCCATTCATTCATTCATTCAATCAGGAAATGGGGTTTAGTTCTTAATGATTCCTTAGACCACATTCTTCAATAACTCAGTACCATCACTATTATTTCCACAACTTATTTACAATCAACCCAACGCCAGTCCTTTTCCTCACAATCAGTCTTCCCATTTCAATTGGGCACATAGCAAAGAAAACACTCTAATAAAGTCCATGTACAGCAAGTTCTTCGAACTTGTGAGTACTAGTATATACTGTATAGACATAAACAACATTCCTGTACAGTCTCCACAAGGAAAACATAAACACAGGCCAAGTGGGCATTACTTTTTGCCCTTGCCCAAAAGCCAAACTAAACAAGCATTTCACTTCACATCTCCTGATTTTAGGGCACAACTAAGCACTACAAAAAGTAATAAATGGATGGATACTCTTAGTTTATTTACCATTTGGTATGTTCAAGGAGTTGTGTTTGCTGGTTTTTCTTGTGCCAAAGGTGGGTTTTGCGCATCCTGATAAGCAGGGACAACAAGCCATTGTAAAGACTTGAGAGCTGTTGTGAGATCCGCGAAGGAAGGACGCAAATTTGGATCTCTGCATGTTCATTTCACAAAAAGCAAAGGTTGAGAACAAAACAGAGTTAGCACAATTCTACAATACCTATCTATATATAAATATATCAAAACAGAGCTAGTTATCTATGAACAGTTCATATCATTATTAATATATACTGTGCTTACTTTTGCAAGCAATGCCAAATTATTTTGGCCACAAGAGGATCAACCACTTTTGGAATCTCTAGACGGAGATACTGGAAGCCAACAAAACCCACCACCTGCATTGAGTTCAAACCAGACCAAGGCATCCTCAGAGTTACCAGTTCCCATAATATCAATCCAAAGATGTACACATTACACCTGGGATGGGAGGCCATGCATATATATATGAGATGATGAACACAGAAAGAAAATTGAAGGTGCTACGCATCACAAGAGAACAACTCAAGTTAACAAACACATCCATGAATGCCAAATGTCTAGGAAATAATAAGGTGCTTATGTGTAACTATAAATAAGCATATCTACATTGTCTATAGATATATCATAAAAAATTCTATAACAGAAGTAAACTATAGATAATTCATTTTTAATTTATCATATGTTGTGTTTAACTAGTTCATTTTTCGTTAGTTTACTTATGTTTCCGTCTTATTAGCCATTGTTACAGCTCTCGTCACCAAAACAGGTTTTAGTATAGGAAACTCACTTCTCTTTTGATGGTTCACTGTGCAACAAGTCTGGTGCCATCTATTTAGGCTAAAACAGAATAAGGGCAGAGATTTAGAGAGTTGAATGTGAGAAGTTTGACAAACTAGAAATAATAATTTCCTAAATGTATTAGAGCAAAGACTAGATCTCACCATTCCGGCGGTTGACTTTGTTGATAAAAAATGAGCTGTGCTTTAACCTTGAGAGACCAAAATCACAGACCTGCATTACATTGATATCAGAATACTATCAATGTGAACTAATAAAGTAACAGTTGATCAAGAAAATTAAGGATTATATCCATTTATTATTATATTCCAGCATTTAAAGATGTCACATTTCCCAAACATACATAAATAAATTTGTTTGGAATGGATGTCTGTATATGACATTAGATTATATCTATTGGCTTCCTAAATAGATCACATTGCATAAAGGAAAACTAAGGATGATGCTATGGCCAAAAGGTACAACTTGAACTTGCCCAATATTTTGACCAGTATTCACAAGAAAGGGCTATACTAATAATTTAGAAGGGCGTCTTAGCTCTAACAAGGAGCATATCCAACAAATCAACACAAGTAACCAATCCCAATCAAGAAGGCAACATAGTGACAACACTAACAAAAAACCACAAAGAAAAACATGCATATACACACACACATTAGGCAAACAAGTTTTAGAATGAGAAGAAGGATGTGGATATCCTACAGTGTAGTTATTCAAGCTTATTCAGATAGCAACACATTCAAATACATTTTTGAAACAAAGCAATACTCGTTTTGATTGGGCCCAAGAGGCATGACAATGATCCAAAAAGTTCAGGTAAACTTACATCTAATATTTTAAACTTGTTCTAAGTGGATCCAATAGTGTGTATATAATTAATAGTTAACATTTCTATTTCTCACACTATATTCTACATTGTCAAATTGCTATACTTTAATTGATTTTATGTTTCTTAGTACTGCATTTGAATGTGTTATATATATATGCTTGTTCAAATATGGTATATATAAAACTTACCTACTGCAAGATCCATACAGAGGTTCAGATACCTTAGTAGGAAACTTACAAATAATGTCTTCCAAAACAAGTTAATATTTGTTCAAATTCAAAGACTTCAATACATCCCAGACATTGGGATGCCAAAGCAGTCAAACTCCACCTCTCAGTACTGCCACTATAATAGTAAGCTTGAATCCTTCCAAATTTTCCATATACACTAGTTTCCATACTATAGCCTCACCAAAAGCCACCAAAGTCCACTTTTCTGTAGGCTGAGAAATGTTACCGAGCAATCAATCTAAGATGACACTAATAAACAAACATCCTATAAAAATCCAAAGAGAATTGCTTCCAAAACAGTAGTAGGAACCCAAGTGATGGAAATTATAATCTTGTTTTTCTCTTTTTTCTATTATTCTACCAACTATGGTGAAAGCTCACAACTCAATCAATTTGAGACAGGTTTTAAATTTTGGACAAAGATATTAGCAGTACTTTCTGAATTACCTTAGTAGCTTTCATTCACATATAAAAAGCAGAACAAGTTTTAAAACCTTTCCATGTATTCGAGGTTAGCAAAAATAAAATACCTTCACAGTCCAGTTCTTGTTAACCAACAGATTTGGAGATTTCAGATCACGATGGACAATTGTTGGTATGCTGGTGCAAACAGTTCATAGCCTTTGGCCCATGGGACAAGCAAGAGAGATCGATTCACACAAGACTTCCAATCAAGAAATTATGAGTTTTAAACATACCACATTTCAAGGGCCATATTTTAATTCCTTCGCTTCTCCTCAATTTGACTATTTGGACGGTGAAAGAATTATCGCTACAGAACTTCCTCAGAATAGATCAAGTTTGCATTTGAGTCAAGTGATGAAAAGGAACATAACAGACTTTTCCAACATCAAAAAATATTGTGCTAGCACAATTTGAAATTCTAAAAAGTAAAATTAACAAATAGTTTTCTTTTTATTTTGTTTTAGCTAATACATCTCAAAACACCACATACCTATGTATCCTTTTAAAGCATTGCATTAAACTTTATACATCGGATCCTTCATTATTTGCTACCCCAATTTTAAAGTCGACAAGCCCTATGCACATCGGGATGGCTTCTCGATGTTCAATTCTTGTTATATAACACAAAATAACAAAAGCCCACCCTAGTATCTATTCCGAATAGCATGAAACCTAATAAGATATGGCTGATTATATTGATAGGTTAGGAGAATTACATATGTAAAACAGCTCAAGCTCACTGTTCATGTGAGAAAAAGGTGAAAGGTTATACACTGGTAACTTAACCAAATCAGGATGCAAAAGCAATACGGTTCCTCTAAAAACCCCAAAGTGCAAGAATTTATGGATAAACATGAGAAAAAGGATGGGCTTAGTCCATTGGGCACAAAAACCAATGACAGGGATGAAGCTCAATTGCCTTCAAAACAATAGATTTTTGAATACAGCTACTAGCTTCAAGTTCATTGCTAGATTCCGCCATGAAATCTAAAAATGTGGAGGTGGGAGTGCTTTCTGCTAGAGCTTTTCAACAATAAAGTACAACCCTTTCTTTTCAAATTATCGTTGCGTGTGAGATAAGGACAATTTTGGACAAAAGTTTATATAAAAACCAAAAGGCAGGTCCAACAAATGCTTTTGCAATCAATTTATTAGGCTCACAAACAATGTTGGAACATATTAAATTTGAAATTGCTAATTTTTAAAAAGTAAGAATATGCAAATGATTTCCTTCACATTACTCACTGGTTCAATTTAAAGGAAAAGAGTTCTCTTTTCACAGGAAGAAACTACGAAACAATTGATAAGTTGGGAGGCGAGTCACAACACCCATAAAAAGAACATTTTGATGACTGCATAACCCTACGCATTAATTTTCACCCTAATGGCACATAAAAGTAAAACCTCGTCAAAAGATAAAGTGGCAATATAAAATCATGTAATGATTACTCTAGAGTAACCTACTTCTCTCCGAAATTCATCCAAAGCATCTCCATCAAAATCCTGGTCCAAGAATTTCTTCACAGCCACTTCCTATTATTCATAGACAGTACAGATAAATTATGACATCCTTTTTACCAAAAAGATGTCCAGATTTAAAATCAAACAAGATAAGAACAGTACAGATATAATAAATAGCATAATTAAGCAAAGATCCTTCACAAAAAAATTTAGTATGATCACCTGGAACATATTTTAAATGCAAAAATAGCCCAAACATTTCATAAAGCAGCTATGTAGTGAATAAAATGAATGACACTAAAGTATTCTGTAGCTAGTTGTTTTTATGACCTATTAAGGAGACCTCTTCTCACTTGTTTAATGGCTTCACTGGTGATCACCGCCGAAGGACATATGCTATGAAGGATACAGACAGAGAACAACATATATATAGGACTAAGCAAGACTTGAACTATTAAAATAATCATAATCAAGAAGCCTCCATCCTCTTGCAATGATTACATCAAGTGTACTCTATTACCAGTCAGAAACCAACATATGCCAAACTCCAATGAACATTTGCCCACATCCCATATCATCACTACTATCAATCTCTAGCAATTTTTATAGTAAAACAAAATATTCCTTTTAGATAGATGCACTACACAAGATTTAAAACCTATAAAAAACAAAAATTCTCTCTTTCTCATCTCTGAATAACTCAATTAACTACTTCCTTATACAAACTATAATCAAACAACTTCATGATGATACTCTCAACAATAGGACCTACCCCATTGTCTACATGGAAAATAGGAACATAACAAAAATCAATCAACATATATATTTAACAGAAAAATTATTATAAGTCTTGTCAAACAGTTTGGTGATCAATATCCTCAACTCAAACCATCAAGCCCTATTATGAAATTCCTCACATTGCACATCTCTACATGTTCAATTGCAACCATTGAGCATTTTACCGAAGTAGCTCATAAAAACCCATAAGGTAAACCTCAATATCCTACTTAAAAGAAAGTCAAACTATAAGAAAAAGGCCTCACGCGTCAAAAACACTTCTCATCCTTAAATATTACCAAAATATCTCATAATAATAGGCACTCAAAGCATCAAAGATAAGAATGTTTACATATTAGACCCAAAATTTCAGAAATCTATTATATATTAAAGTTAGAGGATAGTCAACCATAAGACAAAACCGATTAACTATTGGGGGAAAAAAGGCAGAAGAGAACTCTAAAAATAGAACTGGAAAAAGTCAAATAGTTTTTATTTAACTCAGAAGGTTTCTAATAATAAAGAGTGCAAGTGATATCGCAATTAACAACTCACCGTGCCATTCCAGTCTGCACGGTACACTTGCCCATAAGAACCTGTTCAGTGAAACAAAACAACCACATGATTAATTCTCAAGCAAAATAAGATGCACATTAAAAGGCAAATATTGCTAGAAAAATGGTGTCATATGCTCCTTTTCAGTAAACAATGTGAAACAACCAATCACTGATAATGGAAAATTAACAATTGTAAACATAAAGGCTTCACGATTTTATTAAATCCTGATAGTAAAATGATATATATAAATGAAATTATATATCAAATATAATTTGATGGTGTTTTAAATTGCTAAATATGAGCATCTGCCCATCAATTTAGAGAGAACTCCAAGAAATCATTTATTATCAATAACAAAATGGTACCTAATCCAATCATTTCCCCAATGACAAGGTGTTCCTCACAGTGATATCCTGGTTCGCCACATCATCAAGCATTGAATCAAGCACGCTTGACCTCACTTCCAAAGGAAAGGAAGAGGATTCTAGGTTCTTCAATGACATGTCCATCTCCCCATAAAACTATCACTCAAGTGCTTCTTCCGATCATGTTTTTTTCAATATCATTTTATTGGTTCATTCATTTTCGATAGAGAGCTTTGCAAAAGCCATCCGGTCTTCATTTTCGCTTTTCTTTCGATGGTTGATTCAGTTGTTTATTAGCTTGTGGAGTAGTTTGGCCAATATACATCCTACCATCTTGATGTAATCCGGAGGAAATGTTCGATTTGTTGAACTCGTAGGGACGACCAAAGACCCGAAAGGCACCATTCCTCTTACTATCGAAAGTATCTCCGCCAGTTGACAAATGAGCTACCGTTCCACTAGAACCATCAAGCAATGCCTTCCCATCTGCAGTTGATTGATGAGAAGAGGAAGACATTAAAAATCATTCATTCATATCTCTTTTCTCGGTAAAATTCCTTCCACAAATTTATATTGCTTCGTGTTTGGAACCTCATTGCAAGCAGGGCGATTTTTCCAAATCAATGATTGTTGAGGCCTTGCAGGTAATGGGGCAATGCTTTCTCGCGCCTCGATACTCATATTTTTTATTATCGAGTAACTTTTGGGTGGTCCGAAGTTTTTCGACTCCAATTTCTTGGAAAGGTTCATTTCGACCAAAAGGTTTCTAGAATCTTCACGATCTGCAAACTTGGTACTATCTTTCGAGTTTCTAACTAACCGAATTATTAACATCCAAAGGTGCTACGATGAATGCCTTTCGCTTTGAAGGGATTTGATTTGGTAGATCAAAACACAAACCCTTTGTATTTGTACTTGAACTACTACCAAGCTGTAGTGGATGATGTTCCACTATTTGCAACGAAAGGTACTAGTATTGTCTTCTCATGCCTTGACCTTTTATCTGACATATTATTATCTAATGATGAAGCTCAGTTCATTATCAATTTCATGTTGGATCCCAATAAGTCACCCGACTCACCCTCGGTTTTATTTGCGGTCCGAGAATTGAAGTTTTTCGTAGTCTTAAATTACTTAAACTTAAGGGCGCATCTTTTTGGCGCTCGATACATCTGCTTTGGAATAAGTGTGCGAGGGGTCGCCATGAGATCAACCAAGAATTCCCTAAAAAAAAGAACAAATGAAGAAGTGAGGAGTTAAAGAAGATATTAGGCATTGAGAATTAGAAAACACCACATTTTTGTTGTGAAAAGTATCAGTAGTCTTCATTAACAATGACAAGAAGCATGACCCATATGAATACAACCAGAGCTCACTGATTTCAACAACAATTCCTTTATTACTAACATAATCCGATTTTTTTCACATTGAAGGAACAATGTAATCATACCCAAAAAAAAAAGGAAAAAGAAAAAGCCAAATCATTTCAACACATTACAATTGTTTCAGTCAAATAAACATTTGCAGAGGCAATAGTATTAAATCAACCCTTCAGAGATAGGAGGTAAAAAAAATGAAGGGGAAATATATAGTTATACTTATGCACAATTCACAATTCCATGTTATGAAACTGCATACACAAAATAAGCAGCATTTAAAAGATACTTATAGAAAGTGGTAAAAGCTGTCAAATTCAAAAAACAAAAAAAATGAAATTATTTGTGAAATCATAAAACATTAATAGGTAAATGAAAAAATACCAACAGCTCAATAACTTTTTTTTTAAAAAAAAATGAACTTTCAAGAATAACTTAGTTAACCCCAAATGTTATTATACAAGAACTCACTATTTTTAGCAGGTACTGATCCTCTAAGAGTGACACTACTTCAAAAACATAAACACATACCTTCCGATATCTAATTTATTATGTTAACAGCGTCATCGTCAACCCCCAGCGTACCGGCTTCCTTTGACTAGCTTGCAAGAAACACCAACTTTGTCTACAAGGACCTGCATAGGTATGGTTTCATAACAAGGTAATAAAGAAAAAAGGATCAAGTAACATGGTGTTTATTGCATGGATGGTGTGCCAAAATATGGTGATAATAATGAAAGAAACCTCATTTTAAAATAGTAAGATGCCTGACCTTGAAGAGCAAAGCGCGATGGCGAGATAGACCTAATTTTATGCAACCAATAGGTAATACACTTGTTTGTAGTGACGTTCGCAACTCACATACTATTCTCCAACCATCTTGCTAACATGATACTAGCATCCTTTATAGGGCCACCCATATGCCTGGCTACAAGTTCAGATATTCTTTGAACTAAAATTCCTACCTCAGCTGAGGCGACCAAGCTATATACAACGTGTTACTTGCTCGGTCTTTTATTAATCATAGTGGAAACAGAGTGGGGGTTAAAAGCAGTCACTAGTCAAGCATCCACATTTAAACAAATTGGATGATCCTAATTTCTAAGGCCCAGGTCATCAAGGAAGAACATGGATAATAGAAAATTCTGGGAAAAAAATAGAGCCTTATCTTCATAGAAAATTCAGGGGAAAAAAATGCTGACAGTCCAGAGTTACATCTGCCACTCTACAACTGGAAAGTTAATGAACTTCAGATCATTGTCTTTGGTCTCACCATCTTCTTCACATTCTAGATTGTGTAAGGTTATTGACAACCATAAATGAGAAAAAGATTTGAGAAACAAGGAAGTAAACAGACCCAACAAAGATCAATCACAATAAAAAGCAAAGTTGGCTTAATTTTTTACATCACTCTACCAATGTCCAGAGCCAACCCTAAATTCTGAGAAAAAGTTGCAAGTTCTTAAGCATAATCAAACCTATCTCAGATACTAAAACAAGAAAAGTAAGTTGTGTTCTCACTTCTCACAAAGATTTTTGAACATGATTTGAATCGGTTTCGAACAGGCTAAAGAAATGGAAGATAAGGTAAATCAATTATTGGATGAATATAGCAAGTTAAGGTAATTGTGATGCAGGCTCTTGGTTTCAAAATTGTTATTCAAGGTATAAGATTGGCAGTGAAGCTTTCAAATTGAAAGATGAGATAACTCAGTTGACAGCAAAACACCCAGAAATAAAATTTACCGACATACCAGTATACCACTGCCTAAACCAGTCCCTGAAGCATCTAAAATAATGGGGAAAAAAATAATCACTTGTAGTTACCTGGCAGATGAAACAGTTGTTATAATTGGCATAAGGGGCATGGGCAAAAAAATATTTTGCCTGAAAATAACCTTCTATTATTTCTATATTTTAAAAAAAAATCTTTTTATATGCAGATTTTATAAAATAGAATTAAAATAATATATATATATATAGCACTCGCCCCCTCAATAATTGAGGGGACGACAATTAAAAAAAAGCAATGGCGCATTTCTCTTGCTTTCGCACTTTAATTAAATTAATTTTCACAAACTCTTCATTAAACTCCTAACTGATATTCTTAAGTCAATCTAAAATGAAACCATTTTTATTCAATTCTATGGTCAATTCATTTTAAAGATGATAAGAAAAATAGAGATTATCACTAACTAGCGTAGGGAATTATATATAGGGAAAAATTATTTTTTTAGTCCCACGAAAGTTTTCAAACATCCCTAAAAGTCCCTCGACATTTGAATTTGACAAAGCAGTCCCTTTTTATTTTCTTGACGGATTGGTCCCACGGGCAGCAACTCCGTCGAGTGAACTTCATCCAAAAATTCCATTTTTGCCACTGCTATTTGGAGGAAAGTCGGGCCCGGGTCTTGTCAACTTTTTGGAAAAATAAAGTACGGTTGTAAGTTTGAACTTTACATGCTTCTTTAACCCAAGCTGCCTTCTTTTTCTTCCATCATCCTTTTTGTTGGGTTTTTTTGTTTCCATCTACTGCAGGATAGATAGATTTGTCTCTTCCCGTTGTTACGGTTTTATTTTGCACTCTTATACTTTGAATATTTCTTCACCAGGAAGACAATTCTTGTGAGCTTCTCCACACTTGTTTTGGTTTTATTTTTTGTGGTCATGCAATTGTTGACCATGCTTTCTTCATGCAGGCGAGCCAATAGATACCTTTTTGCGCGAGTTGCTAGGGTATAGGGGGAGGGTCGAGTCCTCCAATTCACAGTGTCGACTCCTTGGGAGTCAATTCTAGATGAGATATGTCAAAGATGGGGGCTTGACATTAGCACTGTGAAAGTGAAGTTTGTCACACCGGATGCAAACCGAACTATTTGTCCCATTGATTACGAAATTGACTTCAAGCGTATGTGCCAAATATATCAAATTCTAAATAAGCTACTTTGTTGACCTTATTGTTGATGCGGATGCAAATCTTTGTGAGACATGCCATCGTGTTCCTCACTCCCGTCGTAAATATCCTTTCTTTTCTTGATGTGTACTCATTTTATTTCATTCTTCTGCATTATGTCCTCATTCATAAATAATATTTCTCGTGATAGTGTATAGAGTCATCACTTATTGCATGCACTTTCAGGTTAATTTACGGAGATATCATTTACCATTATCCATTTCAACTTATATTCGTCCGTTACTACTTAAAACTTTTATGTTTTTCAGCTAATATTAACCGATATCAGCTTAAAAGGTTGCTTAAATGGAGCAGGCGCTTTACATCTAGAGTCATGGGGGTTTGGTCCCCCTCATATCCAACCATTATTTTAATTTTTTTATTATTGTTTTTAATTTTTAATTCAACAAAACCATTCTTTTTTGTGAACATTATATATATATATATATATATATATATATATATATATATATATATATATATTTCAGCTTACTTTCCTCGCTTTAAAGCTAATAATTTATGTTTTTAGCTTAATATTATCCTATATCGCTTAAACTATTTTTCTTCATCCGCTTAAGATTATACTATTTCGCTTAAAACTTATCCGAGTTTGCTTAAACCTTCTACGATCTCACTTAAAATTCTTTGATTTCGCGTAAAAGTTTTTGTTTAAAGTTGTTTGATTGCGCATAAAAGTGCCATGATTTCACTTAGACTTATCCGATTTGTACACTATAGCGAATCATTTTCGGCGAGTATGTCACTCAATAGGGGCACATTTCCACCCCATCAACAACCTTGAGGGTTCTTGCCATCCGGCCTTCGTCAGAAGATCATGAGATTGTTTCAATGGAAGTCGGTGATCAGTTTCCTGACAGTGAACATTTTAAGGATGCACTTAGAAATTTTTGCTATCAAACGCTAATTTTAACTTTACATTCATCAAGAATGACAAGCGAGTAGTGATCAAGTCTGTTGCTTCGAAGGTTGTGAATAGGCGTGTCCATGCGTCCATGGAAGGTAACCACGAGACGTTTAGGATCATGACGATGTATCCCACACACACATGTGGTGGCGGTATTGGCATATCCTCACATCCCAAGGCATCAAAAAAGTGGGTCAGTGCACGTGTCATACAAAAGCTGAAGGATCGTCCGCTATATAGGGTTATTGACATTCAGCGTGATATGTTGTGAGACCACGGTGTCTATTTATCCTATAAACAAGCTTGTCTAGGGAAAGAGATCGCCAAGGATGTTCTCCATGGGAGTGAGGTGGCGAGCTATGATTTATTGATGTGGTACGCGAAGAAGGTATTAATAACAAACCCTAGTAGCGTTGCTATAGTAGAGAATGATCGTTCCCGTTTCAAACTTGCATTTTTCGCCTTCAAAGCATGTGTCATTGGTTTCAAGACCGGATGTAGGCCATTGCTGTACCTGGATGGAACTCACTTGCTCGGTAAGTACGGGGGCACTTTGTTAGGGTGCAATGGGAAAAAGATGGGAATGATGGTTTCTTTCATGTAGCATTTGCAATCGTGAGATAATGAAACGGATCGCGAAGCGGGACGTGGTTCTTGTCAAAGCTTGGAGATACTATATACGATGATGACGAATATGTGAAAATTATTACATTTATATCTGATAGGTTCAAGGGCCTTATCAATGCTGTCGCGAAGGTATTCCCTTCCTCACCACATGCATATTGTTGGCGCCACTTGGAAGCAAACTTCATGAAAGCAAATGTCAGACTTGGCAAGTCATTGAAAGAACGGTCTCTGGTCTATATTATCGAGAATTGCGTTTTCATGTCTTTGAAAAAAAGAATTCGATGACGTTGCTGCCGATCTGTTAAGCACATCGGCGAATGCACATCAATGGTTGATGCGAAATCCGATCGCTGCACCTGGGCGAACTACATGTTCAAAGGTGATAGATGGGGGGAGATATACTCAAACGTGGCGGAGTCGTTTAATGCATGGATAAAAGAGGCACGCCATCTCCCTCATCATCAAACATGGTAGACTCAATAAGGTACACACCATTTAAAGCTAACTTTATTTGTTACCGCTTAAATTTATTTGTTACCGATTGAGTTCCAATTATTTCAGCTTAATATTAATTGTTTCAGCTTAATATCAATCGTTTCGATTAAATTATATTTTTACGCTACGTTTAAATTGTTTCGTGTAAGTTTACTTGTTATCGCTTAATATTAGGATTTATCGCTTAAATTACATCGTTTACGATTGATTTATAATTTTTCTGCTTAAGTTTCAAATATTTCGCTTAATTTTAATTGTTACCGCTTAAGTTACAATTTTTACAATTAAATTATAGTGTTTCCGATTAAGTTTTAATATTTCCGCTTATTATTTCATGACTTGTCTTTCGTACGAAGGTTTAAGCTGATGGGCATGTTGTGTCATCGACGTGAACAATCTCAAAGATGGGAGAGACATTTATGTCCTGTCATTCATCGAAAGATTGAGAAACTTGTTGAAGAGTCTCGCAACCCATCGCGGTCGGTCGTTCGAGCGGTGACCATTTTGAAGTGGTTGACCAAAAAGAACTATCGCATCGGGTTTGAGCGCTCGGACATGCTCATGTCGTAGAGTGGCGGTGTATGGCATTCCATGCAAACATGCATGTGCGGCAATCATCTGCAGACGGACACAAATATTCATCGATATATCGATGACTACTTCACTGATGGACTCTTCACCGAGCAAGCATGTCGGAAGCCATATTTCTAGTACCAGATAACGACAAACTAGATGATATCAACCGCGAACTACTTGTGCGCCCTCCAATCACCAAGAAGCCAGTTGGTCGGCCAAGACGGAAGCGTCTAGAGTCACAACCATCAAGCGTTCGCGAATTACGATGCAGCCATTGCCATGATGCTGGTCATAACCGTAGATCCTGTAATGTATCGATAGCTGACTGACTACATGATGTTATGTACATGTAGCTTGCCACAACAAAAGCGGTATGTTTTAATTTTAAGTGAAAACAACAAAGTTTAACTAGTATGAACCAATTTTAAGCAGTATTACCGAAATTTAATTGCTGCATGAATGAAATTTAAGCCGTATTAGCTATGTTTAAGTAGTATGAACTAATTTTAACTAAGAACAATTCTTTTTAAGTAGACAAGCATATTCGAGCATGACGAACAAGCATATTAATAGTGATATGCAAATAAGTATATGTCCAGAACTCAAAATAGGAAAAAAGTCAAGTTAATAGGCATGTATTGTTAAACATATCCTAACAGTTCTTTCATTATCCGGAAGTTCGGTGACCACGGGCAATGCCATCCATCAATATGTGTGCCGCAAAACGTAGACGCAAGTGTGGAATGTCCGTGCGGGGAAGTTTTAGTTTCGCCAGGTAGTATTTGCTCTATGAAGCGCATGACATAGATCGGACAATCGATCATGACCCGGCTTTTGCCGCGGGCAATTCCGTTCAGTGTCTAAGAGGGTAAGCTTGGCTATGTTATCACCAAATTCAATTGCTAAACATCTATCGAATAGTTCCCGCTGTCAACAAAACATGCATCGGTCAAGCCAAACGGTGACGAAAATAGAAACATTTTAAACGAATGAAAACATTGTTTACCATGTGGATGGCATCTTGATCATATTCCAGACTGACAGACGAGGAATAATGAATATAGTCCTTCTTCACTTTATCGAGTACGAGGAGATGGAAGTGACCATGAAGTATAATAGGCATCAAGATGACGTCGACATCTGCAAACCGGTGTACAGCATCCACCATCATGAGCAATGACTCTTCTCCTGTGTGCTCTGTTGAGGACATCAAAAGAGCAAGTGGTCAGGTGATTGTTGCGCGTACATTGTAAGGGTACGGTTCGTTATTCATCTGTTCCATGATTATCAATACATATACGTCCATGACATCATCAGCGACCATTTCCTTCCCTTCCAATAGAGAGTAGACACGCGCCCGAGTGGTGTATGACACATCATTCTTCCAGACATAAGTCCTACCGGATCAAAGCACGCAAAATTGAGCGTAACATTGTAAATTAAGCGGAAATGTTTTAACTTAAGTGGAAACATTTATAGTTAAGTGGAAAATATTGAAACTTAAGTGCAAACATTAAAACTTATGCGGAACAAGGTAAGTTTAATTGGAATAAATAAAACGTAAGCGTAAAGCATTAAAATTAAGTGTAAACATTAAAACTTAAGTGACGACAGTAAAAGTAAAAAACAAGATGCTTACATGTCCATCAGACAGTTTAGAAAGTGGCTGATTGTCAGTTGTTCGACTTTATTTAATCTCATAAATCCGGCAGGATGTTTGTTCCGTGGTACCCTAAAAGTCTTAGTAACTTGTTTGGTCGGTACCACTGCCTGTTCATCAATTGATGCCGTCTTCGTTATTGGTTTTTGGGATGACAAGCGGCGCTTCATCGGTGAGTGTCGGTTGATGGTTTCCACTGTCGACCGAGACGATTTTTGGATTCGAGAGTCGGTGTGGATGTCCTCCACGTTCGGGTACTTCATGATGAGTTGGTGGAGTCGGGTGTGTATGTCCTCCACGTTTCCTAACTTCTCATCTGAAGAAGAGGGCAGATCATTTCTCAAGGATGTTAGTGATTCAATTATAGAGACCATGTCGACATTTTCGCCGACATCGACTGGTGGTATAGCGGGTGAAGATAGCTTCGCCGGTTCGGAGAATGAAGGAAACGGACAAGATGGCACCGGTCTGTATTGGGAAGGGACGGGGGATGGTGGCACGGGTCCGGAGAGGGAGGAGATTGGGGAAGATGGTGCGGTTCCGGAGGGCGAAGGGAGTTGGAATGACAGATCGGGTGCGGAGGGGAAGGGGGTGGGGATAGTGGCTTGGTTGCGGAGGAGGGAGGGAGTGGGGATGATGAGAGCAGGTCCGGAGGCGGAAGCAGTGGGGATGGCACGGCAGGTGCAGATGGGGAAGCGGGTGGGGATTGCTTGGCTGGTTCGGAGAGGGAAGGCCGTGGGGATGGTGTTGTGGGTCCGTCAGACGAAGTCGGTGAAGAGGGAGTTGAGTTTGTCTTGACTTTGCCCTTTGGGGGCAATTTTTGGAGAGCCGTTCTTACAGTCGGCAATCGTCTTGCGAAAGTGCGGACCTTGTAGATCGCCTTATGGCAGCTTGAGAGGAGCATCATCAGAATCGTTAGATGCGGAATGAGGCAATGGTTGTCTTCGCCTATTGGCAACCTTCTTCACTCGAGTTCCCTTGCTGGCCGCTTGTTTTTGGCGGCAAATCCTTGGTGTCGTCGACTATCGGTGCGACATTGGAAGAGCCCACGACCCTCAATTACTTCAACTACGGTTTGAAGTCCACCATGATTTCGGTCAACTTCTCAAAACCTTTCGATGAAAGCGTAACTCAATGTCTTCATCAATTACCCCCTCGGTGGATTAGCGAGAAGCAGAACCACGTCGACCCCGGCGTGGTGGGCTCCTGGTGGTGAGGGAGACCGTCCACGTTTCCACAGTGGATTTCTCCATGATTTTTGCGCCAAGACGTATTGTGCTAACCACTTGTTCTCCATGGTGGCTTGTCCTAACGAAAGCTTTTTCTTCGGCGTTAGCCGGGGCGAGGGCGGAAAACTGTAATGTGCAAATGACATACAGTCAATGTACGTAATGATACTCAAACGAAAAACTTTAAACAACAATCAAAAATTAAATCTTAAGCGGAACCTTAAAATATTAAGTCTAAACTTCATATTTTAACCGTAAACACTAAATATTTAAGCGAAAAAGTATAATTTTTAAGTGTAAAACCTAAAAGTTAACGGAAAACATTATTTTGAAAGTGAAAAAAAGGAAACTTAAGCGAAAACTAAATATTTTAAGTGTAAACTAAAAATTTAAACCAGAAACGAATATTATTAAGCGGACACTAAATAAGTTAACTATAAACTAAATACCTCTTTCCCCTCGACTGATGATAGCAATGAACTGATGGATGCTTGCTTCTTGAAACTGTTCACCCCGTAACACAGGATTCGGGGAGTCTTACCAAATCGCATCTTCTTGCCGGTGCCAGTTACTTCGTAGAACCAAATATTTAGAGCGACAACACATCCTCGCAAGTAGCCAATGTTTGTCTTCTCACCGGAGCATCTTGCTTGAACTCTGGCGGCCGTTTGCGGGACGTCATCCATAAGCCACTTATGTGTGTCTTGGGCCCATGCATAGCGCCGTATTGCGGGAAGATAGTCTACATAGTCTACAAGCCAATTGGGAACAGAACATGATGAGTTCAGGAACAGCATGGTCCCCATGATGAATACCAACAATATCTTCACAAAGTTTTCTTCTTCTCCCCTCTTCCGGACTAGTGTGCTAAGAGTTTTTTTATAGCTTCCCTATGTCTTTCATAGCTTTTTCGAGAAATATTTTTTTCTTAAAATCTGAATGTGGCTTTCTCTTTTTTTGAAAAAACCCACTGCGTCCCCATCGCATCTCGAGACCAAGAATAATGGATACATCTTACGGCCTAAAGCGTCAACAAGCTCTCACTAATTTTAAATTTTTGGGGCGCTCATCATATCTCTGCAGCGAGGCATCGAGCAATCCCCTCTCTTGTAGTATAGGTTCAATTTCCATTAACAATGCGAAAGGAGTACTCCGGATGATTTCCAAATGT